>NC_056741.1:1167011356-1167176674 GCF_019279795.1 Protopterus annectens | reverse complement strand
TTTTTGACTGTTATTTCAATCTTTTTCAGTTTGTGTTCCAATCTTCTTTGTAATGTTCTGCTGGTATATACAGATGGTTTGAATGTGTGACAAGCCATCATTTTATAGTTAAATATCGGTAACATGTGCTATCCTGACCACCAATTGGTGTTCCAAAGTAGTTAATTACCTGCACATCAGCTGTGCAGCTACTCCATTAGCCAATACCACGGCAACAGTGGTGTATAATTGAGTACTCCACTTTGCATTGTCCCTTTGCCTTACTTTCGAGGAAGATGGCCTGGTTGTGTTGTTTGTGATGTATTGCAACAGCTATATGGAGACAGACAGAGATATATTAGCTTCATGACTCCTGTGGATTGTGTGTAATGGTTAGAAGATGTTTTTCTACATGTGAGTACAGCTGTTATATTTCAGAACATTGCTACTTATGCAGGGTTTGTTTGTACCTGATACTTCTGCAGATGTTTCAGTCTGGCAAGGATGTTTGAGCAGCTCAAGGTTGTATGGCTATGCATGAAATGTTAGGTGGTTTACATTGTGCTCACCAGACATCTTTGGCTTGGTGTACATGTGTATCATACTGTGCTGTTAATCAGTAATTGGTAACACTTTCTGGTGTACACACAACCCTCTGAAACGGGATTAGTGCAAACAAACCCTGTAACATCAGCAGCTGTTCCATTATATAAGAGCAACTATTTCACATAGGGCCATGTTAATGTGTCCCTGACAAGGTATGTTAAGGCTTCTGCAGATGTCGTACAGTGAGTGAATGATTTGTGATGTTATTACAGTTTGTATTGTAATTGGGTTGGGTGTGGGAGAGATGTTGGTGGGTGTACATAGCAGATGCAGGTGTGTAGGAAGTGCTTTTATACATATTCGATATGTGTGTGAGGGTTCCTTCCCTATTTGAACACCTATCCTTTAGTGGACTAATACTATGGTAATTGCAGGCTAATTTATTAAGGCACTGTTAACTGGTTCCTGTATAGCATGCAGGTGATGTTAGTCCTTGAATCCTTTCGGCAATACATCGGAATGTAATAAAGTGTTGCTACATGAAAGCTGTCTGTGTATTTCTGTCATAGGTATTTGCAGTCATTGGAGTTGTGTTGGTGACTGACCCTCTGGCTCATGTCCATAGCACATATTTGTAATAGTGTATAGGCATATACTCTCCATATCCTTTGTTCATAAAGTTTGGTCGTGGCGGAATGTGTGATTGCTATGGCCCATGTTATACTCATATATGAACACTTCAACCGCTGTATACGGGATACCTATGGAATCCCGAACGCACACAATTCTGACGCTCACAGTACCAGGCCCAGACTCCCAAACCCACATTACCGAACACTGAAACTCACGACAGTCAAACTCACGAAAGTAACATAAACACGGAACGCACACACAGACACAATGCTACCTACCATATCCAAACAAACCATCCTACACTACATATGAGCAGGTGGGCAAGCCCCCCTACACCCCCCATGTGGGTGGCTGTACCCCCCATACCCCCCTACTTTAATATTCTACCTCCAAGGTCGCACAGATGCACAAAGCAAACCCACACCCACACATTACAATCCCCCAGGGACACACACCACACTCAGAACACATACTTACACACAGTAACCTACCTGAACCACAACACCGGAAGCACTAACTAAATGTCCCTTAACATCAGGATTTTAAAACTCGTGCTTCTGGTGTCTTGGTACTGTGGTCTTTCGGTCTTTAAGCCTCATGATTACGTGCATTGGTATGTCAAGCATTCGGTATTTGGTAGGTATCCCATTTATATGTACCTCCATGGTTGTGTAGATGTTGTTAACCTATCTATATATCTACATATATATGTATATCCCTATATATCGACATATATCTCTCTCTCTCCCTCTCTCTCTCTCTCTCTTTACATATATATATATATATATATATATATATATATATATATATATATGGATATATATGTTGAGTTTATATATATATATATATATATATATATATATATATATATATATATATATATATATATATATAGCATACACCTTTCATTGGGTACATGGCAGTTTGTCCCATTTACACACAATCCTCCCTTTTGTGTTTTAACCTGTCAGAATACAAAACTGCTGTTGGTACATCTCAGGTAGCATAGTGGTAGGTTATTGTGAAGACTGAGTACATGGTTGCTTGTTCTAATCCTCGCAGTGGTCATTTTACCTCTCAGAGCAGGCACTGGTAGTGCAAGGGTGATTAACGCACATTTCAGTGGTTGTGGGCGGCTTTGCCCGTGATCTGCGCGATATTCAGCAAAAGTTAAACCTGTGTGGCGCTTATCCATGTAGTCATGTTTAAGCACAGCTTACTGGCACTTACCGGTGCAATAACCCACTAACGTCTGCTTAAAAGTGCTTTGATAACCATTATGTGGTACCTCAAAAGACGTAACAGCCCTTGCAGGTCTTGAAACCGGAACCATGAACACCACAGTCACTGGCTTTACCACTAAGGCATCTGAGATATGTACAACGTTTATGGTGTTTAGTATGTACAGTGTACTACAGCCATTCCTCACTACAGCAAACAAATGTGTAAGTCAGTTGATGTACATATGTATGATACCTGTTAATGTTCATATGTTTGTTGAAGTCAGTTTGCAATGTGACCTGACAGGGTGTATTATGGATGAGAATGGTTCTTGTTTTGTGTCCTTTTTACATTGTGCCCATACTCCATGTGTACCCCTCCAGTTCACGTAATGAATATCCGACACAGGCCCTCCTTGATGCATATTCTATTAGCCAGCGGTCCTCCACCACACCAATCTCCCCATACACAGCAACCATTGCTTCTATGGGGAATTAGGTTTATATTAATAGCTATAATACCAGAGCTGCATGTGTTTTGCGTACACTTCTATCCATTTGGAATGCTTCTGTGTCACAAAGTGTGTTCATAGATGTTTGTGTGTATATATATATATATATATATATATATATATATATATATATATATATACATTTCTATCTATGTGCACACATCAGTGACATATATATATATATATATATATATATATATATATATATATATATATATATATATATATATATATATATATATATATATGGTTCCCTATCAGAAGCCTGAAACACTATAAGCCTGAAAATCAAAATCCTGAAAACTAAAGCCTGAAAATTCAAAATCCTGAAACTCAAAATCCTGAAAACACAAATAATGCTAATATTTCACTATAAAGACACTAATATCTACCAACTGACCCTGACCCTAACTCCTAACCCTAAGGTCCGTCACTATCGCACACTCACCTGACCGCGCCCTATCCTAACTCACTTAAACTGCCCTAACCCCAATATTTGTCACTATTGCATACATGCCTAACCTGCTCTAACCCTAACTCACTTAAACCGCCCCTAACCATAACATAAAACCAATCAAGACACTTACCTGAACCCAACGCATGACCTAACACCACAGGGCTAACAATAGCAAAGCCACAGTATGTCCATTTTGTGTTTTCAGGATTTTGAGTTTCAGGATTTTGGGCTTCGGGATTTTGAATTTTCAGGCTTTAGTTTTCAGGATTTTGTTTTTCTGGCTTATTGTGTTTCAGGCTTCTGATAGGGAACCATATATATATATATATATATATATATATATATATATATATATATATATAGATATATATATATATATATATATATATATATATATATACATATATATATATATATATATATATATATATATAGTATTAATCTGTAACACTTATACATATGTAGACTTCTATATGTTGATTACAATGTACTGTACATATGTAGACAAAGTGACTGTCCCATTTGTGGTCTGTACTGTGAAATGCCTGTAGTATAAGATGTAGTCTAATGACCACTTACCATGTATACAGATTAGGTGGCTTAGTGTTAGGTCCCATGACTATGGTGTGCATGTTCCAGGGTTCAACACCTGCAGTGCATTAGACAATGTTTTACTACAGAATAAGGCTAATTTAAGCAGTTGTACACAGGTTTAAAGGTGTTTGTGTGACATTATACCAGCAGTTGTACACAGTTAAACAAACTTTACATCCTACAACATGTGCAGGCAAATATGGCCACTTTTGCTAACTACTCAGGATATATACATTTCAGTGACGTAACATCGCACTATGTGCTTACATAACATTACATTGTTTGTTAACTGTACTCTCCAGCACACATGGGTTTATGTGTGTTCCAAATGTTTATTATTCTGTTTAATACTACCTATATATGCAAGATGTGGTTAAGGTATACTATGTAACATGTAAATCATCTCTGACTTTATTGGGATTTGAACCAGGACTGCACGGATAGTATGCAAATGGTGTAGCCATTACACATTAATGTTCCTTCTGCCTATTTCCTATGTCCATGAATCCTAAGTGTAAGCTTGGCTACACAACAGGCAGAGCCACCCACACCCAGTGAGCTTCTCGAAATACCGACATAACACATGAATTGAGAGACTATACATTAACATCCTAACTACATTTGGCATAGCACCTCACTGACACACTTCAGGGGAAACCTTGATGTGTGACTGGGCAATAGTATATACACCCCTGGGATCATGTGTCCCAGAAACATACAGCCAGGGTGTGGGGGAGCCACTCCAGTTTTATAGCTGCAAGACCTGTTGGGGAAATTGAATGCTGTTGGGTTGTCATGTTAACATGCCCTTTTGAGACCACTATGTGCCCCTATCACCCTACATCACCACAGTCTTCAACAGCTTCCAGCAACTCTGCCTGGAATCACTTCATTGGCTATGCTTGACAGAGGCTCGGTTACTTCATCAATGGTGCAGGTAAAGCCACCACACTGTAAATATGCTTCTAAATGCCCTTGGACAGATAGCCTACTACCCATCTGTGAACCTCTACAGTGCAGGCCATCTCCAACATCATATTTGACTATGCAGAGTTTTCTGATCATAATATACAGTGTAAAATCACCATGTAGTCAGGCAACAGTTAAGTACAGCAATAGCATACAGACTACTGAGACATAATCACTCCAAAAGCCTATCTTGGAAGCTAATGGACTTGTGTAGTTTTCAGGCTTTGTATTGCTTACCAGTAGGTTACCTACAGGAAAGATGGGACACAAGCACAGATGGGAAACATGCCTGAAACAATGCCATACCAACTTGTATGTGTCAGACTAAGGCTTTGGAATGCTGGGCAAGGCTATTGGCACCCCCATGGTGCTATTTTTAGGCAGGTCTCAGAGGTGAATCTCATCTCCATGAACTGCACAATAGTGGAATCAGTGAGGGTTAGGCTACTCAACACTAGGGGTAGTACTCACAACATGCACACACTCACAGCACCCCTCAGTATGGACAACATCTACATCTGTTCTGTGACTGGGACCTGTATAAGGCTCCTGTGAGCACACCGGCACTACCAGACTACAACCCATAACACACCTTTCAGCCACTGAACATGGACTGGCACAAACATGGATGGGGGTGTATCCATATTCATCGGGGATGTCTATACTTCCAAGTTAGTGGGGCAGCATGATACCTCTGTGATCATCCATGTGCAGCTAACATCAGCCACAACTGCAATGCAAACTATGAGCTGCTACAGATAACCCTCCATGACCTAGGAGCACCACTACAACTATCTGGAGACAGTGGTAAACATGACAGTCCTACCAGACACCCTGTTATTGGTCAATGCCGGCTACCCTACACTTAACTGGATAACCTACTTGAGTATTCACTTCCAGGCCCAGCACTTCCTGGGATTTATCACCTCATATGGCCTGTATCAGTTGCTAGATGGACTAATGAGAGGTGAAAACATACTAGAAGTGGTAATTACTGACATGTGCAACAGGTGCACTACAGCAGAGGTAAACCAGTCACTGTTTAGATCTGAGCATGAACTATTCACTGATGATTTCCACTCCCAGCCATCTCCTCCACCAAAGGAATATACAGTGAATACCTTTCCTACAGCTAAATTCACAGTACTAATGACAGAGGTGGGAGGGTTCACAGCCCACATGCTCAAGGATGACACTGCTCAAGATACAGACAGAATTACAAATGCACTCTATAAGCACCTACAAAGATGTATGGGTCATGCCATCAATGGCAAACCAGGACTCGCTACTCCTACACAAGTACACTGGTCTGCTGAACCCCTGCATTATACAGGCTATACAACAGAAGTAGGACAGTAGTCCAGAACAACAGCAAATCCCAAGACATGCAGATGTCCATGACCAGTATTAGCAAGATACTTATGTTACTCATGTAATCATCCAAGGCTGACATCCACAGGTAAATAGGTATGTATTTGAAATATGACCACAAAGGCTTCTTTGGCTATGTCAAGGATGCAAGCAGTAACACACAGATTTGCACTGTGCTGGTGCAATATTGCACTGAATATACTGACCCTACTGATATCACCAACACACTTGATGATACATTTGGAGGTCCCACAACAATACCAATAATGTACAGTATCCCAGACATCTGAGACATACAGGTGGTAATGGCCCTTTCAAACAGCATGACAGAGCATCAGTGGAGGCAGATGGTGTCCCAGACTGCATCCTGCAGACACTACAAGACAAAGTGACCCCCTCGCCTAATATAGCAATTCAACATCAGCCTCTACACAGGCTACATGGCCATTCACTGGCGCATGGCAAAAGCTATTCCACTCCACCAAGGTGGTGACACAACTGACCATGGTAACTACCACCCCATAAGCCTGAGTAGCCTGATCTGCATGGCTATGGAGGGCATCCTCATGGCACTCATTAACGTAGACAATGGTAACCACCAGACACTTGACCCAACCCAGGTCAGCTTGATTGAGTGCAGATCATACCTACTGAACCTGTTTGACATCTTACAGTCACCTAGACTTTAGGTGTGGGGTGTGGTATTTCACACATACTAACTGGACCTCACTGAGGGTTTTGACACCATTCCCCACTCAGGTATTATTTCTACACTCACCAGCCAGTACATACACCCATACATCACAGGTTGGTTTGCCAACAGGCTTACACAGAGAACCCACATGGTAAGCCTAGCAGCCTCCAGGTCCAACTCTTGACCAGTCACAACTGGTGTCCCACAGGACTCATTCCTGGGACCCCTACTGTTTGCCATATAGTTCTCAGAGGTACAGGCTAACACAGGTGGACTACAGCAGGCTGTGTTTGGTGATTCCTGCAGACTGTGAGCCATAACTGACAGTCCAGCTGTCACAGACATCCTTCAAGGGGCCTCACATAGACCAACACAGGGTGTCAGCGTCATGGCCTCCAGCTAAAGACCACATACTGCATGGTCATTCTATTTTGGGAAACTACACACACACACACATATTAACACATGAGTGGCAGACACTATAATTCAGACAATGTAATGGGTATGTGGGGACTACATTAGATAGTGATCTCTCCTTTGACAATCATATCTGCAAAGTAGTTAGGACATCCGTCTATGTAGGCCATCTGATTACTTAAGGGTTCACATCTAGTCAGACTGAGGCTATTGTGCCCCTTTACTCATCACTCATCAATCCCATCATCGAGTATGATAACCCATTTTGGATGTACCTCAGAAGACACATCCAACAGCTGGAAGGGCCACGAATGTACCTCGACAAGAGGGATAATCCATCAGACATGTGTCCTATGCTGCCAGACTGTATAAACCCTTGCATTACTCAGTGGCATCTCGTTTACTCAGAGACGATATTTGCTGGCCAACAAAGCCATGTCCAAGTTAGGCTTAATGGATATGCTCCACCTATGGGAATCCATGTCACAGTGAGCCACACACTGTAATGAGCTATACCTTGCCACAACCATAACTGGAAGATGCTGGCGTGACAGATTCCTGTCATGGGTACTCCCCATGCTTTGGAACTACATCCCTGATTACATTATACGGAGCCCCTCACTAACACTCCAGGGAATCCTTGCAGAGTGGGTGGGGAACAGTGGATACACCCCAGAGATCCTGCAGTTGGCTCTGCTGTACAGAGAGGCAGTTAGTTAATCAATGGAGCAGACACATTTTGGCTAGGCTTATGAATGGCCTCAGGCAGTTAGGCATGTACCTACCTATGTCCCTATGAACCTATACATACAGTATTTACACATGCTGATAGCTTAATTTACTGTTCAGGTAATGACGTACATTGTGCCAATGACAGTTGTGTGTACAATAGTTGAGGGCTGCCTATGTAGAATGCACACAGTAGACCACCTATACATGACAATTTACAGGTGGTCGTGTGTGTGTGCCATCCATGTTTACTGTGTGTGCAGGTGGAGAAGGGTGTCAGTCTGTAGGTGCCTACACTGTCAGTGTATGTGCTATATGTTCCCTCTTTGCCAAGGCATGGGCATACTGGGCACACCTCTGTCTGCCTACTGGAGCTGGCTCAGGGTGTTTGTGGTCTAAGTCCCTCTGTGCCTGTGGGGCCCTTAGTAATGGTGGTGGGCTGTGAGGGCCTTCATCATTCTGTCCCTGCTGCAGCTGTTTCCGCAGGATCATATCGTGTAGCATGGCACATATTATGAAGATGTGGGCACACATGCCTGGAGAGTACTGCAAGGCTCCACCAGATATGTCCAAGGAATGGAACCATGATTTCAGCATCCCAAACACATGCTCTGTGATGATTCTGGTTTCTGCGTGTGCCTCATTATGGCATTCTTGCATGGGTGTATGTGTGCATTTCTGATGGGAGTCATCATCCATAGCCAGCATCCCTCACCAGGTGGCCATATGGGATGTCCCCCCTGGCAAATACCTGATACAGCTAGCTGTGCGGCATGCCAGATGTGAGAGTCATGATAGCTTCCAGGGATGCCAGCACACACATCCATGATAATGCCCTGGGCATTGCACATGACCTGGCAGTTGATGGAGGGGTATCCCTTGCGGTTTATGTAGCACTTACTCTGCTCACCGGGTGGTGACTTGATGTATATGTGCATGCATTCTGTTGCACCCAGTACCTTCTAGTAGTCTGCCACATGGTGGAAGGGACGCATATTGCTGGCCAACTCCTCCTGTGTTCGGGGGAAGTATATGGGCTCATTGACATGTGGTAACATGGCATCCAGGAACTGGTGGAGTACCCTGGATGCTGATGCCTGTGAGATCCCCATGATATCCCCAGTTGGCCTTTGAAAGGTACCTGTGGCTAGTATTCTCAAGCTTGCACATACCTTCGTGTCCACTGGGATGGGTTTCCCTCTGTTATTTCTGGCTCTGAGGCGTGGCTGGCACAGCTCAACAAGTTGCTGTATGGTGTCCCTGTTCACCATGTAACGCTCTACTATCTCCAGATCATGTAGCCCCTGGCAGGTTACCCTGGGTCTGAACACTGTTCTCCTCCGGTGCCTAAGATGGTTGTCAGCATCATCTTCCACACCACCATCAGTCTCCACCACATGCTGGTGAATCAAAGCTATGGCAGCCCCTAACATGTACATATTAAAAGCTCCCCATCTGTATACACCAATGATGCAGAGTGTCTGGGAATACACAAGTGTGTGTGAGGTGCTTTCACACTTTATACTATTGTGCAATGGATGCTGCTGGTGTAATTGGGTGTGTATATGCAATTCCAGCTGCAGGGTATCTTAATTATGGGTTTTACAGCAGGTACTGCTATTGTGGTGTCTTTGGTGTTGAATTATGCTTGGCTTCCTTGATTCATCTATTGCCCTTTACTTTTACTTTTCAAACCGATTCTCCTCCCATTGTCAGGCATGCATCCAGCTGCCGGCTTTCTTGTTTTGTAATTTCCCAACCCAGGATTGTGTAGTGAAATGTGTTATGTAGCTGATCTACTGCAAGTTTGCTTTGTTCTGTTGTGACAGTTCTCTTTTCTTTGCAGTACGGCACCTCCCCTTTCCTGTTCTGAATGCAGCTGCTAGCAGCCTTGTTAGCTGTTGTCAATGGCCCACTGTGGGTTCCTAGGTGTTAATTACTCATTTGTACTGTAATTACCATGCTGCAGCATTTCCTTATTTCTTCCCGTATCCTTCCTGTTTCAGCTGAGGTGCATGCCACGCACAGCTGTTTACCAGGTTTCGAGCACGTTTTCATCCACTTTCACATGCACTTTTGGTTACCTTGTGTGCTCTCAACTAAGCAAAGCTATGGCTACTTCCACACCCCTATCCTGCGGCTTTTCTTAGCAACAGGCAAACTGGATTAGCAATGCTCCAATGTGCTTACAGCTAAGGTGGCGCACCCCTCTCTTGATGTCATCTTTATCTCCAGGCCACACCTTGGTGTTGTACTGCTATGCTGTGAGGTACATCCTTACGCCGGCAGGGATTTTGTGATTCAGTATTACTTGTCTCATTTGCATGCCATTGACTACTAATTCCTAGTTAACGCACAGAACACTGTCACAGACCCTTAGCAACCCTTGCGTCATGGTTGTGGTGTAGCATGCATGCCATTGACTATTATGGGGAATTCATGAAATGTGTTACATTGCAGTTTTATTACATATAAATATATTTTCATTGTGATCCGGTTTGCGCACCGATGCACTGCAATTTTACTTTGTGTTAGTGTGGCCATAACATTAAATGTTCTTTTTTATGTGTTGTGCATGTTTTTTTATGCCAATGGCTATATATTTAGCCATTGGCATATATTAACAGTATAATACGTGAGTTTGGTCTGCTGTCATGGCTCTGATTTTATGTTTGAAAAAATGTAAACCATTTTTTCGATTTACATTTCTGCATGCTTACGCTACGCCGGCACCATTTCGTGAACCGCTATATGCCTTCATTTGCATGCTACACTGCTGTGCATGGGGTAATTAGCATAAATGCGCCAGGAGCTGTGCAGCTGTGGCATACGCATATAGTGCACATGGAAACAGCTCGTAACTGAATCACTCAGTGGCCATATTTGGTGTTAGATCATCGATGCTACGCCTGTGCCTGGTGCAAGCTTCATGAATCCCGGGGACTCATATGTATGTAAATACATATCCCCTATATTACCACCACAGTGCTGCATGTTATGTGTGAGGGAACATCACACATAGCAATACACACAGTTATATAAAGCTGTAAGTGTGTGTAACATGGACGGGTATGTCTCATGTAAACCCCTTGTTGGAACCAGATTGCCCTTGTCTGTGAAGTAGGAAATGGGAATATGGGGAGGGATAGCAGGTATATTTGTGGAAGTGGTTTGGGTTGGTAGATATAGAGGACAGCCTACAGGGGTGGTATATGACACGTGTTGGGTAAACACCCTGGATGGTGTGTGTAGTCTGCGATGTGGTAGCCCCATGAGCCCCCATATGGAAATAATGGGAACAAGGCCCCCACCCATTGCTAGTCACAACAGCAGTTCCACAGCCCTGAAGGTGCCTGGAATGGAAGCTGAGCAGGAGGTGCATGTGGACCCTGTGATTGTGTATTGAGTGCTTCAAGGTGCTGTAGCACATCACACAAATTTCTGTGGAGCCCCCTATGGAACAGACCCTGGACCTGACCATGAGTGACAGGATCATGTCTGTGTGTGCCCCTGGGGGGGGACAACATCCCTTGAGGTGGTTCCACCTGAAGGTAGTGCTGGACCAGTAGATGGGGAGGCCCCAGGGTGAGTCCCACATGTGATGTGGCCTGGTAACATGGCCAGATGAGATGGGAGAGGTTGTTCTACTGGCAACTATTCCCTAAACATGCTATTGTTTCACTGTTATAGAACATATGTGGGTAGTAATAGTCCACACAATCCTTGAACATATCCAACAGCATGCATAGATATCCCCAATAACACAGAATGACAGATGTTCAGCAATCACATAGCAAGCATACCACATGCATATATGGAACCATAGTGGCCCTGAAAATGGCATGCAGGTGAAATAGTCCATAACAGGCCAACAATGATAGTGTCCACACAGGGAACATGGCTACAAACACATAGCACAATATTTGGTACAATACAATATATGTCCCAAAGGAAAGTAAGCTGTAGCCATACCTATGGAGTTGTGAGAACAGTTTGTTGTTGCTTATATGATATTTTAATTTCTCCAAGTCTTTTGGGTCTCTAATACCATGATGGGAATGGACCCCATTCCTAAGTCAAAGTACGATTAAAGTTCATGAAATTAGTATTGTTTCACACTTTCATGTTAGCCAAAAGTGTTCTTCGGAGCACCCGCAATGTGCCCAGTAATGACTCCTTCTGCAATTCGTACAGTGTTGCATGAATTGGTAACATATCTAAATAAGATTGTAAATTCTTTTTTATTAGATCAGTTGCTCCTACTACTGTTGGAACTGTCTGGGTATCTTTCTTCCACATGGCTCTTGTTTCTGCCTGCAGATCGAGGTATTTTATGACTTTGTGTCTCTCTGTACGCAAGACACTGTAGTCACTAGGTGTAGTGATTTCAATGATCAATGCTACTTTTGTCTTCTTTTCTTGGACCACTATATCTGGTTTTCTAGCATCTATCATTTGGACTGTTGGTACTGGGTGATCCCATGTGATGTAAACTTCATCGTTTTCTATGATTCTCTGTGGCTAATATTTCCAGTGCTTTTCAGCCACTTTGATACCATAATGTTTGCACAATCTCCAGTGTAACAATCTCGCCACATTATTATGCCTTTCAGTATACAGTCCCTCTGCCATTAGAGAGTTGCAACCACTAATAAGGTGTGTGACTGTTTCTAATTTGGTTCCACAAAACCTACATATATCTGTTTCTCCCACATGTTCAATGGACTTAGTAAACCAGCGTGTACGTAGCCCACTATCTTGGGCTGCCAGTATTAACCTTTCATTTCTTGATGTAAATTCACCTCTCCTTAACCATTCCTGCATTCGTTCTTGATCAACATGAGGCTCTTCCAGAAGTTTTCTATACTTGCAACTATATTTATGTTTTTTCCACATTTCTTGCCTTCTCATCTCATCCTTCACCTTATATTCTTTCTTTTGTTTTTTAGCACATTCAGTTTCTGCCTGATTTTTATCCACTTCTGGTTTGATTTCCTTTCCTGCTTGACGTCGATATGCTTCTGCTAAATTAAGGAGAGATGTCATCTTAGATTTATTTTAGATTTATTATCCTCATGTTTCAAAACTTTCAGCACATTTGGATCTTATGAGATCAGTAGATATGTGTGGAGTCCCACGATTGCAGATCTATACATGTAATCAATTTCAAGGAGGCCCATCCCTCCTTCAGAACGGGGAATATATAATCTTGGTATACACTGATTTTTATAAATCATTTGGTGAGCATGAAGCATCTTTCTTGTTTTAATATCCAATCTATCCAACACTTTTTGGGGCCAGTCAATCACTCCAAAACTATGTTAGGACAGGAAGAGCAAACTGATTTATAGCTTGGCTCTTGTTCCTAGGTGTCAATGCTGTTTTCAGGATTAATTTAAGTCTTCTAAACTACTCCTTACTAAGCTTTATTTGCATTTGTTCATGTTTTATTGCTGATCCTTCATCATTTCCCAAGTATTTATACACCCCCTCTTGCTCAAGTTCTTTTATATCACATTCTTGTCCCAAACCGATGTTTTCCCGGTGCTGCAATTTTCCTTTTTTAAAGGTTGCTTTTGCACATTTATCTGAAAATGTTTTGACAACCTGTAGCTGTGGTTTCAATTCCTCATCTTATGAGCTATATAATTTTAAATCATTGACAAAGAGAAGATGAGAAGTCATTATACTTTGTTGTTTTCTAGAACCCAAATTATAGCCATGACCTAAGCTGTTAAGTAAACAGCTTAATGGATTAATGGCAAGGCAAAATAGCAACGGTGACAGGGAGTCACCCTGGAATATCCCCCTTTGGATTTTTATCCCTGGGATAATTATCTGTCCTTTATCATGGCTTAATTGCAAGGTGGTCTGCCACTGTTTTATGGTTACTGTAATGTAATCAATCAGTGTAGGATGTACCTTATACATTTTTAAGCGCTCTTTTATCCATGAATGTGGGATACTATCAAATGCTTTTTTTATAGTCAATCCATGTCATACTTAGATTCTTCCCTTTCTTACAGTTTTCCACTATAACTTTATTTAACAACAAATGATCCTTTGTTCCATATGACTTTCTTTTATTACACTTTTGTTCTACTGCCACAATTGAGTTCTAAATTACTATAAACTCTGTCGGCGTCAATCCCTGTGTATAGTTTATATATCGTCGGAAGACAAGTTATTGGTCTATAATTTTTAGGGTAGCTTGCAGGTTCACTCTTAATTAAGAGCATTGTTTTTCCTGCTGTTAACCAGTGCAGTGTCTGTTCGGGGTGTGCATATAAATAGTTCTTACTCATGGCTAGATCCTCATGTAATGAAGTTAATACTTTAAGCCAAAAGTTATGTACTGCATCTGGGCCTGGGGTTTTCCAATTAGTGGCTTTTCTCAACTTTGTTTCAATCTCTCTGGCTGTTATTTCATCCCATTTCATATCCTGTACATTTAAACTTCTTATTCTTTTTTTTTAACTTCTTCTGTCCATTTAGCATCTTTGTTATGTTCCACAGGATCTTCATAGATACTTCTCCAAAATGTATCTACTTCCTCTTTTTTCAGCGGTCTTTAAATTCCTTTTACCATATTTCCCAATTCTCTATAAAACTTTTTTGGGTCATCAGTAAATTGCTTATTTTGTGCATTTCCCTTATATTTATCATTGTATCTTCTGAGTCTTTCTGCCTGTTTTGAAATTTTTAGTATCTCCAATAGTGCATAATAGATCCTGGGCTGTTCTAATACTGCGCATTGCTTTTATCACATCTGTCTTTCTTACTATTTTTGTTGATCTGTTCCCTCTTCTATAATCTTCTAACAGTGACACTTCTTGTCTTAGCTGCTTTATAGTTTTCTCTATTCGATATTTTCCTGATGGTATTCACTTTTGCCCCCGCCCCTTTTCCCTCGCTACCCTATGTTCCTGTAGTAGAATTTTATCAGTTATTAATTTAGCAGCACAGTAATATATTCTGTATACTTCTGTTATATCGCATGGATCTCTATGGACAGTTCTAATTACTGTGTTCATTTGTTTTATCAAGCTTCTGACTTTTAAGGTTTTATTAACCTTCTGCAGTCTGTTTCTCTCATTGATCTTGATAGATCTGTCTTTGTCTATTAAATCAAGCAACTCTTCCCTTAACTCCTTTTCTTCCATACTGAGGGCACATCGCTTGTTTTCCATTTCCTGCGGGGATTCTATAGAAAGTTTTATAACATCTTCTTGTGACACATTCTCTTCAATTTCATCCTGTGCCATCTGTTGTTTTGTCATATGGAATCTCACTGGCCTATCACTCCTCAACATTGACTGCATCAGAGTTTCCACAGTTTCCTGTTCCTTTCCTTCCTGCCTAGCTTCAAGTGAACTTTTATACTGGTTTCCTGTGGAAGTCTCCAAAATATCTTGATATGGCACCTGACCTGTTACTTCCTGTTCTACTTGTTTCCCCTTAATTTGGATATCCATTGCTCTATCCTGTTGCGGTGCTTTCTGTATTTGATTTTCTACACTGAATCCTTCCCTTTCCAGCTGTTCCATTACTTCAGTTTCTATTTCTTTGAGTTCTCCATTACTAATCTCTTTTTCTACTTTTCCTCTTAGTCTTCTTATTTTTTTGTATTGTAAAGTTTTCCATATCCGGATTCCTTTGCCTATATTTTTCTTCAAATATCTTTGGTGCTGCTCTTTTTGTATTAGTTAGTTTTGCTTTCTGCTTTGTAGAAATATTACGCCATATTAAATCTCTTTTCCTTTCCCTTGTCCATATTTCTTCTTTACATGTCTCCTGATTTTCTTGGTTTTCCTTATTCTGGGGACTCACTCCATCATGCTGTGATGTAGTCTATTTTAGACCTTCTACATTAAATCTTTCACTTCGCCGGCACTCCATAACTTCAACTTCTATTTCTTTAACTTCTACTTTACTAATCATCTTTTCTACATTAAATCTTTGTGCTTTTAGTCTTTATATTGTAAACGTGTCCATATCTGGATGCCTTTCCCTGTATTTTTTTAAATATCTTTGAAACTGCCTACTGTATATTAGTTAACTTGGCTTTCTCCTTTGCATAAATATTGCACCATATCAAATCTCTCTTTCTTTCCCATGTCCATATTTCTTTTTTATATTTTTCAAATATTTCTAGGTTTTGTTGTTTATATTTTCTCACTTCATCAGAGGCTTCTTTTTCCAAAGAGATCAAAGTTACTTGATTATATACTGTTTTTCAAAAATCTGTTGTATTAATGAACGCAATTTTTTATTTGAAGCTTGTGACAGTTTTTGCTGTGGAAGTATTTTTCTTTCCTCTAATTTCTCTCATAATCATTTTGTATATCTTGTACGTGTAAATTCTGGGCTTTTTACATAATAGTAACAATGCATAATTTATTTCTTATCCTCAATAGTCCACTCTTTCATCTTTATGGCCCTTCTTTGGCCAATCAATTTTTGTCGTTTTTGTGGACTACTAGTTCCTTCTACAACAGGGGGTTCATCCTCCCCCTGAGCCTGGCCTGGCCCTATTATAGGATTATTTCTGTATTTTGAGGATTCTACACTACCATTTTTTCCATTCCTGGCACCAGTGTGCCTACCAGGATTGTGCAATTTTTTATCCTGGGTCTTCTGCACCCAGTTATCTCTTTTTATTTTTGATTTACTTCTGTCCACGATATATGATATTTAAATACAGTCTATATATCAGTGTCGCCTTGGTGAGATTTTGTGAAAAACAGGGTCCACCTCACAAAGGTACTCACCAAGACTTGAGGATGAATTCATTTTCAGCACTACTATACTCCTTTGCTTGCTGACTTTTCATCTCTCCATCAGGACACCTGATATGGTGGTTGGGGGGGTGTGTGACAGAGATGTGTATTAAGAACTATAGTATCCTTGCTGTATGAGTTTCTCAGACCTGTTCCCATCTTTATGTCTTTCAGGCAGGATGTCCCACTGCCATTTACCAGGGTATTCAGCGGCAGAAAATGAGGTAATTTTGAACCACCTTATACAGCACTATCAGGTTCTGTTCAGCAGGACCACCCATGAGCAGAATGAGCATTCCACCCTGAGGAACAATCTAGTCCACAGTGTCAATGATGTCAGCCTGCATAACCACAGTTATGAGCAGGTCCGGCATCATTGTACTGACCTGCTTTGCAATGCCCATCAACATGCTGCTGCAATCTAGGGGATCACCTCACAACAGGGGGGTCATGCCATCCATCACCCCCCTGACACATGTTGAGGAGCTCCTCGCCAGCCTTGTGGCACCTGCCCTTCCACACACCCAGCAACTGGCAGACACCATCGTGGAGGTGGGTGCTAGCCACACACCAGCTTAGGAGCATGCAGGTAAGGCCACAGGGCACATCAGTAGACCACTGTTGTGTATGCATAAGCATTAGTACAGATAGATCATGCATATGTGAGATGTTTTATATATGTACACACATATATATATATATATATATATATATATATATATATATATATATATATTTATATATATATAGTCTGTTGCTGCGTAGTAGTAATAAACAGATGTGCATAAGTGGTAGTATTGTGGACTTATACTGTTGATGTTCTGTAATGCTGCACCCACCCTGTAGCAATGCCACAGCTGTGGCCACTGATATCACATCTCTCCCACTCTTATGTAGGTCCCTCTGGTATACCACCATGGCAGCAGCCTGTAGCTGGTGAGTATGGTTTATGTTCATGCTTGCCAATACACCGGGCATGTAATGGCTATGGTATATTCCATGCACACATCTAAAACACCTACCCATAATGCATGCCATACATGTTTACGTATTGTTGCTCTTAAATGCACTGCATTACAGTGGTGACCATGATGGGGTATTTGAAGGGTATGTCAGACACTTGCAAGATAACTAACATCCTGTCATTGTGAAATGTGTCCACAGGGATGAACATAATGGTGGGGCACATGGCTTACAGTAGGGACATGTGTGAAACATCACCCTTATACAGTGCTACAGCAGTGTATATACCAGTATTGCAATGGCAACTGTTACAGATCAACACTATGACATAACATAATACTGTGGTTCATGTTATTAGCTGGGACTAGGCTGTTACACGTGGTGTTCAGTGTTGGGACACTGCAAACTGACACACATGTGTAGGCCATACTTGACAAACATCTACAAAAAGGCTGAAGCTGAGGAGGGTGTGTCATCCTGACACACCAGTGCACTGCAGCAGGGATCATAAGGATGCTAGGAATGGCTGTATCTGCACACAGTCAGGTTCAGGAACATAAATCTGAAATCAGGAGATGTGTGGATACCAATGCTTTATATAGACATAGACTGCAGTCTGGTCAACAACATTTGTTTAAGTTTAAGGCCATAGATCATGTACAACCCTCTCCTAGAGGTGGGGATATGAATAATAAACTAGAGATTAAAGAATATAGCTGGATAGTTAGGTTAGCAAGTGATTCAGCCCCTGGTTTAAATAGTATGGTTAGTCTTAAACCAATTTTGGTCAAGTTGAGCAAATCTAGATTATGAGGTTCACTGTTTTTTATGTGTACATATATATATTTTTGTGTATGTATATTTTTTTTATATATTTTTTATATATTTTATTATATATTTTGCTATGTAAGAGTTTTAAATCTATGTTATATTTTCTATGTGATGCTTGAACTAAGTCATGTGATTTTTTGGCTGTCGGTCATGTGACTTTTTAGACCTATATATATTGTGCAAATGCATCTGTAATTTTAGTATTGATGAAGGATTGTATCCGAAAGCTCTGCTCTTTGTATTAAAGTGGTTTTTCTACTGAGAGTTTCGTTTCGTCTATTGGAGAGTTGGCGTTTGTTTTTTGGGTACACTGTCATTACACCATGGTACACCCGGTATATGTCCTATGTATCACTGTATGATGACCACTGTCACCATCAACCATACAGGTAACTGTTACCACAATCCAGCCCAGTTATGCATGTGCAGTGTGCAGCCTACCTGTAACACATTGAACACACTGACAAGTTAGTTAGCACCGATAGGCCCAGGTCCCTCAGATGTGTATTTGCCTGTTATGTGTCTGTTAATGTGTATATGATGGTATGTCACACTATGTATTGTCCATATACAACCATTACATCCCCCATTACCATACTGTACATGTCTAGGGATGTTCTGCATGTAAAATGTAACCTGGAACACACCTCACCCTAAATGCTATGTGGTGTGTGCAATGAAAGCCACACATTTCAGTAGAACAACATACCTAGGTAGGGGTCTAGTCCCAGTGTTGCCAAGTAAGAGTGTGCTTGTATGTGGATGGATCTACATTAGGTTGATGATTATACCTATCCCAGCAGGTCACCTGTCCATGTGCCACAGACAATAACTGTTATACAAACCTGTGACATGTGTTCAACTGTACCCAGGATATGTCACAGCCATGGTATCACCACAGTGCCATACCCCTTGTGGAATATGACTGCAGACCATCCTCCTGCTGACACATGTACAACTAGAACACAAATGAATAACATTATGGAGACCGCAATCACTCAGTGTTACTAGCAGCTATAATGCATAATGGCTGGAAAGCTACACTACCTGACATGTATGCATTAAACATTACTCCTGACAACATGTTACACAGCAGTGCATTTGTACACTGTAGTACAGTCACCGTGTGCATCAGAACCATATTAGCCTCTGCCTGCATTGATGTTATGGATGACAGGGGTGTGGCACAGGTATCATCATATGCACAGGGTGTGTTGTTGGTTTGCCAGAGACCGAGTGTGGGCAATACGTTTGACACCATGTGTGTGAGTGAGGGGTGTAGTTAGTTGAAATGGGTGTGGTGATGTGGTGTGTGTAGGTATGGGGTTGCCCTTGGTGTGTTTGTCTAGTGTGTGGGTATGCATGCACACAGTTCTGCCATGTGGCTGCCCTATACAGGTATTTCTTGGACAGCTGTAGACCACACCTGGCAGTGTGTGCAGTTCACCACCTCCGCCCATGGGCAAGCAGACTGTGCCTACCAGGGGTTCCATGGGCACATCAACGTACAGGCCTCGATGTGCTACTATCCCCTGATGGTGACAGATGTCCACTGGAACCAGGTCCCTCCTGGGATTGGCCAGGGCCACGTGCATGTGGCCTGCTGTGGTGTGATGTGGACAGTGCCCCCCTGCAGTGCTGGAGCTGGTACTGCCCCTACAGGAGCGCCTTGGTGTCCTAGCATGCCCACATCAACCGCCAGCTGTTGGTGTTGCTGGCCTAAGTCCACGCAGCCATCGCTGCACTCACAGCATATGTTTGAGCACGGAGAAACCACGGTCGATGAGGTTCACCATCTCACCCAACTGTCTATCCATGACCTCGGTATAATCACAGAGGCCACCAGAAAGTTCATGGAAGTTGTCGCTTGCAGATGAGATAGAGCAGCCCTCTGCAGCCTCAGGTCCTGTCTGGTGTACAGTTCCATACATACCTGCTCCCCCATGACAATCTGAAACATGTGCCTAGTGTTACCAGTTGTTGCCTTCTACCAGGGGCATGATGACCAGCGACCCTACCACGAGCATCCCGGAACATCTGCCTATGTGGTGCCCTGCTGGACAATCAACTATGCCTGCTGTGACCAGACACAGTAGGCATAGATACCACACTCTCCTGTGAACTGCCACCAACCGCCAACTGTCCTTCTGCTATGGCCACTGGTGATGGTGTATGTATAGGCACTGTAACTGTGTGCGGGGTTGGGTTGGCTAAGAATGTGATGTCAAACAATGGCGCAGTTTCAGCCTCTGACAACCCCGCTTGTGCCTCAACAGTACTATTATAATCTTCTGTGTCTGTATGGACACCAACATCAGATTGCATGCAGGAGGGACCCTGACCCACCTCGCCACCTGTGACGGAAAACAAGAAACGCACTTTAAGACCTATACAGCATTGTATAACAGTACACACACACACACACACACACACACACACACACACACACACACACACACAAAGACATTCCACCTTAATACCTACCTGTCCCTGATTTTACAGACAGTCCCACATTTATTGACATAAGTTAATACATTACTACCACTCATTAATGTATCATTCCTCTAAATGCCTAGACGAGTGATCGCAGCACAAGACCTATTACTCCATTACCTCTTTGACTTGAGTGGAGTAGTTTTACATGGCCTCACTGCTGTCATCTAGTGTTCACCCTGGATATGTCTGGACATTGTGAGCATGGTCCCTATATGTTAGGGGCTACTACGTTCACTTCATAATGTTACGTTCACTTCATAATTTCACGCACTGGAGTGCCATATGTAACTATTGCTCAGTACATGCCAGATCTTCTGCTCAATAAACTTATCATGTGGACAACAATGATATATGGAAACACTCCCTGGTGTTGTCTAGTAATTTCCCAATGCATCTGTAGTGCTGCATACATGGTGGCTGTTCATCTTTCTGCTGATTGCAATATTAAGGGTATACCTGGTGTCTACTTTCCCTCCTAATGCATGTTCCATGCTACAGACCTTATTATACTATCAGCTGTCCTGTGACTACATATCAGACAAGTATTCCTGGTGTCTCATGTGTCAGTCCATGTCCATGTACTGCATGATCCCAAAGGGAAGTGCTGCCATATGAACAACCCCACAATCACACATGCGCATACATGGACAGCCACACAAACACGCACACATACATCCTACATGCATCAACCTCCCTCCACTCCACCAGATTGCACTTACAGACTAAATAACCCCCCCCCCACACACACACACACCTACAGGTGAGGTTGCACAAAGATAGTACACACAGTCCTCTCATTACCCATCTGTCAACATGCATAACATATAGTAGTCAACAGCATGTAGTTCAGCTATAGTCATTTCATGCTAGCAACAGTGTACATGTGTATGATGCATGGGCTGTGTTAGTAGGTAATGCCCCTTCCCCTGGAAAACACTGCACCCATGTACACAGTATTGCTGTGCACCTGCTCTGCACCCTGCCATGTACTGTTTACCAAACTTCACAGGTGTACAAACCATTGTTGAATGTGTATTACTGTGTCAGTTATGTCTGTTGTAATGCTCACAGCCCCTATGTGTTTGAGCGACACATACCTGGGATGATATGTGGACAGATGTCATTTGTGAATGCCTGATGTCTGGTTTACAGATCTGAGCATCAGCGGTGCATTTATGACCAATATGATATTATTACACTGACAACCGTCAGACCTTACCATGGCTTTGGGGAGTATACACACCCTTATTGATATGATGCACTCTTCCTTGATCTGTTATGGGACCACTTCACCGTCTATATTAACAGTACATGAGCTTGATATGTGACATATGTCCTGTACATTCACATGCAGTGTCTCAGAAATGTGTTAGATGTGCAGATGCTGACCGCGTTGCATACACACCGTGGGTGCATATGTGTGCACGCCCTTATCAAGACGGTTTGTTGCACCTATTATTATGTGTACTACAGCAGTCACTATTCCTGGCAGAGGTATACTAACATGGGTCATCTGCATTTGTTAGTATATGGTCAGTCTGTCCTACACATGTCCCCCAACTCTGCATGATTGCAAGGTCTACTCATGTGCACATCCCTTGGAGTTCATACACTGCTGTCACTATTGCTGTGGAGTTAGGTATGTTCGAACATCCAGTAAGTAGGAAAATGTTTAAGTTTAATGCAGCAGCAACATGTGCAACAACTCATGTGGTCTATTTAGCCTCCTGCGTAGCATGTGATTCCTTCTATGTAGGTAAAACCACACGTAAACTTAAAGAAAGGATCACAGAACATAAATCTGAAATCAGGAGATGTGTGGATACCAATGCTTTATATAGACATAGACTACAGTCTGGTCAACAACATTTGTTTAAGTTTAAGGCCATAGATCATGTACAACCCTCTCCTAGAGGTGGGGATATGAATAATAAACTAGAGATTAAAGAATATAGCTGGATAGTTAGGTTAGCGAGTGATTCAGCCCCTGGTTTAAATAGTATGGTTAGTCTTAAACCAATTTTGGTCAAGTTGAGCAAATCTAGACTATGAGGTTCACTGTTTTTTATGTGTACATATATATATTTTTGTGTATGTATATTTTTTTTATATATTTTTTATATATTTTATTATATATTTTGCTATGTAAGAGTTTTAATTCTATGTTATATTTTCTATGTGATGCTTGAACTAAGTCATGTGATTTTTTGGCTGTCAGTCACGTGACTTTTTAGACCTATATATATTGTGCAAATGCATCTGTAATTTTAGTATTGATGAAGGATTGTATCCGAAAGCTCTGCTCTTTGTATTAAAGTGTTTTTTCTACTGAGAGTTTCGTTTCGTAATGACAGTGTACACAGCACCCACATCCCACAGTGGATATTGTATTCACTGGAACCCATAATGACACCCTGAAATACCTATCATCACACATTGCCCATGACTGCAATAAAACCCATTGTACATCCCAACAGTAGTACTACAGGGATATGCATCTAATGTACATGTCACAGGCATAGTAGGGTATTGCATTGCCATGCCTCACATATGGGCAACAAGAACACTATCCATACTGCTGTGTGGCATTGCATATTGTAATAGGAGTATGTGGCCTCGGAATGCTGTACCCTACAGATATACAGACATGTACACATACACACACTTGCCAGAACTCAGTGGGTATCCCATGCCTATCTACCCATTTGTACAATACTGTTGTCCTGTTGCTGCAAGGGTTATGTAGCCATTAGGGAGAGGAGCGTAACAGGGTAATTGTAATGTCCAATACAGCAGCAGCCATATCTTACTATGGCAATGGGTGTTGCAGTGGTTGTGAAAGCCCTCATGGTATTCTCAACTACAGGTGTATTAACACACAGACACTGCTATCCTCAGTAATGCACATGTACACATGTGTCAGTACTGGGGTGTATTGCTGCAGGTGGTCATAGGTCTGTACCTGGCTATTGTCCATGGAGAGATGGGTAGTATAGGGGATGTGTGTACAGTGGTATCATGCCACCTGCCATGTGCCAGCAGGCAATCTATGAACAGACACCATTGTGCTGACCCACAGGGTGAGAGTGACATACAACAGCCAATCCTCTGGGTGCCTCCTGCAAATGGTCACTGAGGTGATCCAGATGACAGGTATGCAACATGTATTACAACACATGGTTAGTGTCTGTGACGGGTACCTGTACCCAAGCATGTTCTGTTGACTGTGGTAGTGTAGTGGAGGTACCTGTGACATGTGGTGTGTACAGGGTGTTGTTTCCTATATGTGCCAGTTATAACACAGCTGGGCAGACATGTCAGTGTCAGACAAGCATAGGTTGCCTGTACATATCCAAGCTGGATACCTGCCATCTGCACATATGTACAGGGACTGACAGACATCATCTTGGCAACAAGCTATGCAGTAGGATGAATGTGTTGACAGATAGATGTCTGACACCAATATGTATGCCATTACTACATGTTGGAAGCCCTGAATGACATGTGCTGTACAGACAGTAGTCTGCAGTTACTTTCCAAATGTAAGATCATTATCCAGTAGGGGATATATACTGTGACATGGCTCACACACCAGGAACACGACAGTGAGGCCTCAGAGTCCAGCTATGCTTGCAGGTGTGCTTGTTGTCAGTACTATATTTAGCAATCTACTCTTGCCTGGGAAAGCAGTAGTACCACCATGATACACTACATGTCAGTGTGACAGCACATAACCTGGGTTACTACTCTTGTATGTAACACATTCACATGGATAACAATGCTGTACAGGTAACCAAAACTTCCACACAAATTCACACAGTAGAATGTGATCCCGGTCACAATAAAGGATGTCTTCTTAAATTAATCAACGGCAGCCAAAAATAAACGAACAAAAACAGTTTATTAAAGAAAATACTCCATGAAAACCCTTAGATTAAGCGCTTTCGTCTCCAACACGGAGACTTCATCAGAATCTAAGGTATAACAACACCAAACCCCTTTTATACTAAATACATTCAATTAGCTGGCATCTAATTAGATAATAAATTAATAAATTGATGAATAGCTTCAGTTTGTCTTAAAAAACATGCCACAAAAATGGCATGCTAAAAAATCCTGGAGACATTATACGAACATTTAAAAAACCTGTATAAGTAAAAAAACACTATATAAGTATGGGAAATACATAGTAAATAAGAATAAAATCATAAAACATATTGTACTGTTTAAAAATATACTGTTTAAAAATATATATATATTAAACAGTATGTCAAACATTAATATA
This sequence comes from Protopterus annectens, assembly GCF_019279795.1. Classification (NCBI taxonomy): domain Eukaryota; kingdom Metazoa; phylum Chordata; order Ceratodontiformes; family Protopteridae; genus Protopterus; species Protopterus annectens. The sequence continues at coordinate 1,167,151,198 of NC_056741.1, read as the reverse complement.
TGTAAAAAATATATATAAATATATAAAATGCATCAATATAAATATAGATATATAAATATATAAATTTATAAACATATCAAATATATATAAATAAAATAAAATATATAATATATAATAAATATATAATAAATAATACATATATATGTGATAATATTCAAATAAATACATTCAAGTAAATACATTCAAATAAATACACGTCCTATATATCTTTTCCTATACTCTTCCATATACTTTTTCAAATGTTGTGACCTAAAAGATGAAAGACCAAGGACTATATACATATATTTAGATGTTTAAAAATCAATTCCACTAAAATTATTTCCAATAAAATTAAATAAAATTAAATGAGAAGGTTAAACTATTACCAACAGTATGTGTATTGCTAGACACAACTAGTAGTATACATCTATTCAGATTTTTTGAAAAATTAAACATATAATCAACCTTAGAAAAACAACATCTATAATAATATTGTTGTTTTTTGATAATTATAATAATATTCATTTTAATATATATGTATAGTAATATTCATTTTTTATGTTTCTTGGGATCACCTGTGAGCATTTTCAATGCTGGGGTAATAGAGATGTGGTCATTAAGGCCCTTGCCTTTAAATGTTCGTATAATGTCTCCAGGATTTTTTAGCATGCCATTTTTTGTGGCATGTTTTTTAAGACAAACTGAAGCTATTCATCAATTTATTAATTTATTATCTAATTAGATGCCAGCTAATTGAATGTATTTAGTATAAAAGGGATTTGGTGTTGTTATACCTTCGATTCTGATGAAGTCTCCGTGTTGGAGATGAAAGCACTTAATCTAAGGGTTTGGATGGAGTATTTTCTTTAATAAACTGTTTTTGTTCGTTTATTTTTGGCTGCCATTGATTAATTTAAGAAGATGTCCTTTATTGTGACCGGGATCGAATGCTGTACAGGTTTTATATACTTGAGTGTCCCTGACATGACACTCACACCCCTTGCTACTGTAATGACAGCACATAGACACATGTATTGTACGTGGCATTACATACACTTATTACAGATGTCATTAGCCTGCTATGTTATCAGACTAGCATGTGAGCACTGGTTACCAGGGCCAAGCCATGCTTAGAAGGTGTCAGCATTGCTGCAATATAACAGCTAAGCAGATTTGAGCACTGGTAAGCGAAGCCTACACAATGTAAGTGCCCATATGTTTAACCATAGCATAGCACCACTTAGCTTCACACAAACCCACGCAAACGTGCTTAAAGCTGCTCAAGACTGCCTTAACCACTCTGTATCCAACAGCTCTTGTTCTGCCCAGCAACAAAATACATAGCCCTTGAACCCGGGACCCTGTACACTATAGTCACAACAGTTAACCACTACACAATGACAGCTGTGTAGACAGTTGTTGTTTTTCCAGTATATCTGTCACTACACATATTGAATAGTATTGAACAATTGCTTTGACTTAATTGATATTACTGTTGCATCACATATGTTGTTATATCTAAATATACAATCAGATACATACGGTGAGATACATCTGGGAAGGTATACACAACCATGATGTTTACACATGACAGGAATATGGATATATACATAAGCATATGTAGATATATGTCTACATGTACATATACATATATATTCATACATATGTATGTCTACACATCTGTATAGTGCATCATATATATGGCCATTTTTAGATATATCTATATATATATATATATATATATATATATATATATATATATATATATATAAAAATATGTATGTATGCACATCCTTTGTGTACAGACATACCTATTTATGTTGATATATATGTAGATGTCTGTAACTATATGTGCATTGTTGCATTTAACATTTTACCTTAAATGAAGACAAGACACTTCTTCCTCTCAATCAGTGGTATTTATTACACACATGTGGGAGCCTCATGGAAAGTACCAGGGAGACTCCCCGAACAAAGGAATGCATAAGCTTATATGCTGGTGATAATGCTGACAGTACAGAAATATAAACTAGACCAATTAAAATAGTACAAAAGACAATTAACTAATCAGTGGTTTACCCATAGGCTTAAAGCAGTTCACATTACTAAATCTCTAGGCAGAGAAAGAAAATTGAATATACTTCCATATAAGCCACATTTCCTGCTTTCAAATAGGTTCTTGTTTTTCAGTACTTTTCCACTATTCACAGTTTACTCAGAGTTCGTAGTACAACTTTCATCTCAATGCATACAAGTTTTCACATACTCAATCTCCTTGAACACATGCTTTGACCATTCATATTCTACAATCTCCCATTTGATGCTGTGTAAGCATCACCATTTAGTCTATTATACATTTCCCTAAGTCTAACATAACCATTTGGCTAGTTCCCTCAACATTGTCACATATTTTTATTTCATCATCCATATTTATAACTGCAGGCATATAAAACTTTGGCACCTTTTTAGTAATCTTAAAATACATTAATTTCAAAATCAATGCTTTGATTAGAAACACAACAAGAAAAGCAATAAGAGCTAATACTGCGATTAATAAAATTAACTTCAAAAGTCCACCTCCCCAACCTGAGAACAGGTTGGTTAGCCATGCCCACATTGAGTTATCGGCCTCCTTGGCCTTAGACAGTTTTGAGACTTTCTGAATGCATTTGAGATGACTTTCAATTTCATGCTGATTGTCAGGAATAAACGTACAGCACTCCTTCTGGATTAAAGGGTAAGTTCCACCTTTTGCCACTAGGGTGAAATCAAGAGCCATATGGTTTTGGAGGACTACAGCTCTCATAGCAGTCAGTTCATAAGTCATTACTTCTAAAGCAGAAAATGTGGCATTGCTTAATACTTCAAGCAATTTAGACAGTTTTCTCAATTCCCAGATTGATTTTGCTGCTCCATATGCTGGAATTATACCAGCGCATGATATGACATCATCAACCAAGTCCATATGAGATTGTCCTTTGGTGCCAGCATGAGCTAGGTCATGATGATAAATCCATGATGCATCAATTTGGCCTAACAGATTGGCAGGTTTTTTAACCTCTCGAATGTTGCAAATTTTTTCTTCAGGTAAAGCAGATGTATGTCGGATGGCTGGGACTAAATAACCTAGGAAACAGCTACCAGACCAGTTTTCCAGTAGCCACTTATAGGTCTTACTTCCGCATATAAAATAACAATCCTGCACCAGGGTGGTATTGTTTGAAGAATGGTCACTGCCCATAGTTATGCCATGGAATATGGCAAGAAATACGATATTGTGAGAACCAAGTAATGAGGCATCTCTCAATGTTGGCTGAATGGCATCAAATGAAACTAGACAGCCTGAGGCTATGCGTTTTTGTTCTGTATAATTACATTGGTATTTGATTGTCGTGTTGCAGATACTTTGTCCCACTTTTCGAGTCCAATGATATTGACTTGAGTAATTTCATTGGAAACACAGAGTAACATTGCGAGTTGTAATGCAATAGATTTACTGGATGTAATGTTAGCAGTGTTGTCGAGTAAGCTAGTCCATGTATCAATGATATTTAGTGGAGCCACAGCCAATGACAATCCCCCATGTATGGAAGGAATGAAAGTGTAGATCCAACAGTTAGCGACGTTAAATGTGGAAGCATAAACATATTTGATGGCTTGATAGGTGTTGAAAGGTGGGTGCCAAATAGCTCGCTTGGTGTGGTGCATCAGTGGAGCAGGAAATAAAAATGGCCACAGCAAAAATAACAGTACAACAAGAATGACCACCAAAATGATTGTCCAATATTTTTGTGGAAATGGTTGTTGGGTCTGCATAGTGTCAGAAGTTTGGAGTTTTCCAAAAGGGTAAACATTAGGCATCATCAGGTACTGGAACAGTTTTATTGTGAGTACGAGTAGCAATGGGAGGAGAATCTGGAGCTGAAAAAGGTAAAGGCTGTTGATATTCAGATGGCACAACTTTTTTCACGTGTGAAATGTGGATCCAAGTTGGAGATCCCTGCAGTCACACAGCAGATGACATTGTTAGAAGATCCAGGAAGGGCCCCTTCCAGTGCAGCTGGAGCGCTGTTTTTTTAGAGAAGGATTTAACGTAGACCCAATCTCCTGGTTGCAGAGCAGATGCTAGAAAAGGATCAGGAAGATGTTGAGTGGCTGCTACTTGGTGGTGAAACTGTAGGAAAGAAACAAGAGATTTGCAGTACAAAAGAATATCATTATCAAATGCATCATATTTAGAAAAAGGTGGTGATGGTGTTATGGGCATACACAAAGGGCGACCCATGAGAATTTCATGTGGAGAAAGACCTTTAGTAGGCTGCGGTTGTGATCACATAGAAAGTAAGGCTAGTGGTTTGGCTTGCACCCAAGTTAAGCCTGTTTCTGAAGTGACTTTAGCAAGTCTTGTTTTTAATGTTTGATTCATGCGTTCAATAATACCTGATGCCTGTGGTCTATATAGACAATGAAATTTCAAAGTAATGCCTAGCATTGTACACAATTATTCAACTAACTTAGCAGTAAAATGCGTTCCATGGTCAGAATATATTTGAAAAGGAACACCAAAATGAAGTATTAATTCATAACACAATTTATTTGCAACTGAAATAGCATCATTTTTAGTACAGAGGTAGGCTTCCCTACCACCCCAAAAAATATCAGCAATAGTCAGAACATATTTAAACCTTGCACAAGGTGGTAGTTCAATAAAGTCCCATTGTAAAGCACAAAATGTTCCCATTATTTTTGGCACCGGTTGAACGGGAGCCAGAGTTCCCTTTGAAATGTTATGCTGTAAACAAATGGAGCACGTGCTCAAAAAAATGTTGCACAGAAGCAGAAAGTCCTGGGATGAACCAATCCTTCTGAATTTGTTTGATTAATGCTTGTACCCCTACATGAGGTGGCAAGTGATATGCTTTTACAAGAGAATTTAAGATAGATATAGGGCAAATCAATCTGCCACCAGAATGCTGCCAAATTGATTCAGAGCGTTGGAAACAATTGTAGGCCAGCCATGTTTTTTTTACTGATTCCGATTCTTCACTTTGCAAAGCTTTCAAAACAGTAGTGTCAAAAGTAACCGTTTGTAAAATAGGCTGCAGAAATATTCTATGAACAGTATGTGAAAGAGCAGCCTGCTTGACAGCCCAGTCAGCCAAATTATTTCCCTTAGCTACTAGGGAGTCATTAGATTCGTGAGCTGCACACTCGACAACAGCAATTTTGGAAGGTAATAATAAATCCTGTAAGAGGTGATCGATATACAAGTAATTTTTAATTGGTGCCCCAGAGGATGTCAAAAAACCCTTTCCTTCCATAGGGTACCAAAATCATGAACAACACCATGGGCATAACGTGAATCAGTATAAATAGTAACAGATCTGTCTTTGGCCATTTTACATGCATGCGAAAGTGCCACTATTTCCGCGGCTTGTGCGGAAGTGCCAGGTGGTAATTGTCCAGTTTGTAAAACCTCAGATGGCAAGCAGACTGACCAGGCAGCCTGAAGTTCGCCAAAATTATTTAGTAAACAGGATCCATCTACAAAAAGAACTAAATCAGGATTAAGCAAAGGAACATCTTACAAATCTATTCTAGGAGAAAGAACAGTGTTAACTACAAGCACACAATCATGTGGTTTGCCCTCGTCACTAGTTGGAATTAATGAAGCAGGGCTTAGTGGTGGGCAACGTGTAATTTGAACAGCGGGATTACTTAATAAACTTAACTCATATTTAGTGAGGTGAGCATTAGAAAGATATTGGGTTTTTGTTTTTAAAAGTAATGCTTGTATCGCATGAGGTACTGCTAGTATGGTGTCATGTCCTAATGTCAATGGTGCTGCCATATCAATCAAAACAGCAGCAGCTGCCACTGCTCATAAACAGGGTGGGTAGCCAGAAGCAACAATGTGTAAATGGGTACTGTAATATGCTATAGGTCGATAGCCTCCTGTGCACGCTTGTGCCAGCAGGCCCAGGGCAGTTTTATTTCTTTCACAACAGTAGAAAACAAAGGGTTTAGAATAATCTGAGAGCCCCAGGGCAGGTGGGTTTATCAATGCCGTTTTAATAGCCTGAAATGTGTTTTCATGTTCAGGGGACCAAGGCAGAGGGTCTGAGACCTTTTTTAGAAGCTGTAACAGAGGGGCCGAAATTTCTGAAAAATTGGGCACCCACTGTCTACAATAACCTGCTAGGCTGAGGAATCCCCTGAGTTGTCTCTGAATTACAGGGTGGGGGGCAGTCTGAATAGAGGTAATTCTACTTGGAAGTATTTGACGTGAACCCATAGAAATTATGTGTCCCAGGTATTGTACTTTTTCTTGGGCAAACTGAAATTTAGATTTATTTACCTTAAAACCTCGTTCGGCTAAAAACCTTCAAACTAGAAGTGAGTCCTCTATACAAGACTGGGTATCTTGTGAAGTGATAAGAATATCATTTACATACTGAACCAATACCGAACATGGTGGTAATTGTAAATCCTGCAATTGTCTGTGCATCTCTCTGGAGAATAGGGTTGGAGATTTTACATACCCTTGGGGTAGTCAGGTCCAAGTATACTGTTGGCCTTTATAAGTGAATGCAAAAAATACTGACTATCTGCATGTACTGGGATAGAGAAGAAAGCTGATGAAATATCTATAACCACAAAACAACATGCTGTAGGTAGGATACAGCTTAAAATTGTCGCTGGGTTTGGTGTGATAAGAAAAACAGGCAAAACAGCTTTATTGACTTTTCGCAAGTCTTGCACAAATCTGTAAGCTTGTTTACCTAGTTTCTTTACTGGTAAAATTGGAGTATTACATGGACTTGTTGTAGGTACTATAATTCCTTGTACCAGGGCAGAAATGATGGCGGCGATACCAGATGTGGCCTCTACTGTCAAAGGGCACTGTGGTACCTGAGGTAACTTTGCTCTGAGTTTTAAGGTTATTTTAACAGGAGTGGCTGAAATTCGAAACCCAACATCATTATCATGAGTGGTCCATAGATGAGAGGGTAATGAATTTAAATGCCTAGTCTTATCAAGGTCAGACTGCATACACATTGTTTGCAGAGTGACGTTTTCATCTAAAGTAGCCAAAATACTATCTTGTTTATCTGAAGGTACTTGTAAATATACTCCTTCAGCGGTGCAGAAGATGGTTGCTCCCATCTTACAGAGCAAATTTCTTCCCAATAAATTTAAAGGTGCTGAGGGTCTTACTAAAAATGCATGATTGTCTTGTAAAGGTCTCAAAGTTACTGGGACTGGGATGGTTTCAGAATATTCAATGGGAATGCCAGAGACACCTACCCCTCTAGTTACGTTACTAGAGAGGGGGACATTTATTGCTGCTTCGCCAGCTAACATAGATTTGGATGCTCCAGTATCAATCAAGAAGGGGTACGGTTTATTTTTGACAAGTAACCTAACGTGGTCCATCTTGATCCACAGGTATGAAAGGACACAGCTACTGTTTCTTCATTCAGGGAACCTTCATTGTGATGACTGCCGATTGAATGGAGTCCAATTAGAATTCCACTGAGGTGACGTATTAGTGGGTGGGGCAAGTTGCTCAGCCAGATACGGACATTCATTTCTCCAATGGCCTACTTGGCCACAATTGAAACACTCCGTCTGATTATTATAGCTTTGGGGTGTGGCTGATCGATTTTCCTGCCAGTTTTGTCTATTTTGGTTTCCAGCCCCTTGGCGTCCACCTCTCCCTCTTCCTCGTCCTCATCCTCCCTATCCACGCTGCCCAAAGGCAGTGCACATCTGAATCTGCGCTTTAACCAATTTCTCTTGTAAGTCCTTTTTTTCCTGTGCTAAGTGGTTGGAGAGGTATTGCACTTGTGTAACTAATTCATGCAATCCAAGACTAGGCCAGCTTAAACATACTTCCTTTAGCTTATCCTGTACTTGTGGGCGTAACCCATCTACAAAAGCAGCTGACAATCCACTCTGTGCCGGCCCTTCAGTGGGTTTGGGGTAACCAGAATAAGCTTTAAAGGCTTCAGTGAGATGATTTAAATGCTCGTCCACAGGTTCATCTTCTTTTGAAAGAACTGACTTGATTTTGGACCAGTTGGGTGTGAGTGGAACTATTACTGTGATGGCATCTACTATACGCTGTCTGACCATTTTGAACCCATTATCTTCATGTGCATCTTGTTTTAGAATCAGAGTAGGGACATTGGCATGGTCCCAAATCCATTTTATCAGATCAGCCGGTATGGCATACTGAAGAACTGAACTAACTTTTTTATCGTAGGATTTTGTAAACAAATATGTCCCGCCAGCACACGCTGGAACTTAGCTGGATTAGTACAAATAGGTGGTAACGATTTAGTAATGGCTTGAAAATCAACCGCCAACCACGCCCTAGGTACTACAATGGTGGGTGGTTCATGTGCACTTCTAGCATGGGCTGAGTTAGGTACCTCCCTTAAAGGTAACAGTCTATCTTCATTTGATGACTCCGATCCTGAATCTGGATTAAATTTATCTGGTCCAAAGTACCCATCCCCATTGTCAATTATAGTGAGGAACTGGTCAAAATGCCTTCATCTGTGCAAATGCTGGTTCCCTTTATCTTTATAATAGGGTTTAGCTTTAAAATACATTACAGCTTTTGCTTCTTTATGAGTCTTACTAAGAGTTTTTGGTCTCTTTTTTTGTATCGCTTGTGTCTGGATCAGATTCACTAGAGTGACTGTCCGCAGCTTGTTCTCTTTCTCTAGGGGTGGAATCTTTAGTGGTGGAACCTGGCTGCTGTGCTTTCACTCCTTGTTGAGTGAGGGGGGGCTGATACTGGGGGGTGCAATTTGTGGTGCAGTTGGTAGTGGGGGATCCAAGTGTTATCGTCTTCCGATGATTCAGTTATCTATAATTTAGCTAATTCCTTCACAGGATAAAGCCCCTTAAAGGGCGGGTCCTTGAAACATTTACCATTTACTATATCTAAATTACTAGCAGTTTGCTGTAATTCCCTCAGTTGCTCTTTTAATTTCTGCTGATTATCTTTTAAACTACTAATAACCGAATCCTTTTCTCTTTATTTCACCTCTGTCATCCAATCATTAAATGCTGCCCAGCACAACCCTGGTATTTCTTTCCCTTTTTTCTTTAATATCCCTTGGAGGTTAAGCAAAATATTTTTATTAAAACTACCATTTTCTGGAAAGGAGAGTTTACAATCGCCCTCAGTGAGGGTGACCCACTGACTTATAAACATACAACTGGACACACGAAAATACATATAACCAGCTGGGGTACCTCTGGCTCTTTTATGGTTCCCACACTCGCTCCCATGTTCACACAATAAGCTATTCTGTATTTTAAAGATGTAGCTGTGACGTTTTGTAAACATTGTTTTCCTGACTCTCGTATCTCCTTTCACTCTTATGTCACCAGTGTTTCATTTTAACCCACTCTCTTACTGCACAATCAATAGCAGAGAGAAAAAAATGCATGCCACTTACCTCAAACCAACTGAATGGGAGGAATTATTACATTTCTATAAGATTATCAATACCAAATTTTTAAAGCAGGCAAGTACAGGAAATGAAAAAAACACTGCCAGAACAGAAAATTCTGTCATGGGCCCTTTTACTAGCAGTACTTCATTCAATCCCCAACTACCACAGCCGTTATCAGTTTAGATCCGAGTCATGGCACCAATTGTTGCATTTAACATTTTACCTTAAATGAAGACAATACACTTCTTCTTCTCTTTTAGTGGTATTTATTACACACGTGTGGGAGCCTCATGGAAAGTACCAGGGAGACTCCCCAAACAAAGGAATGCATAAGCTTATATGCTGGTGATATTGCTGACAGTACAAAAATATAAACTACACCAATTAAAATAGTACAAAAGAAAATTAACAAATCAGTGGTTTACCTGTAGGCTTAAAGCAGTTCACATTACTACATCTCTAGGCAGATAAAGAAAATCAGATATACTTCCATATAAGGCACATTTCCTGCTTTCAAACAGGTTCTTGTTTTTCAGTACTTTTCCACTATACACAGTTTACTCAAAGTTCGTAGTACAAAGTTCATCTCAATGCATACAGGTTTTTACATACTCAGTCTCCTTGAACTCATGCTTTGACCATTCATATCCTACAGCATACATATCTAATCAGATATACCTATTTATGTTGATATATATGTCGATATCCATAACTGTATGTGCATGTATATCTATATATCTGTATATGTGTAGGCATATATTGCTGTGTATATGTATCTATTTGAGTTTGTATATGTATATATATATATATATATATATATATATATATATATATATGTGTGTGTGTGTGTGTGTGTGTGTGTGTGTGTGTGTGTGTGTGTGTGTGTGTGTATATATATATATATATATATATATATATATATATATATATATATATATATCCATATATGTATGTAGATATGTACATGTGTATATATCTATATATATATATATGGATATATCTATATATATATATATATATATATATATATATATATATATATATATATATATATATATATATATATATATATATATAAGTTTACCATATGTCCAGAACATGGAGTAGAGTCCTACCTCACAATATTCCCAACCTCTTAGTGCAAGTGGGTGTCATGTGTGTATTGCAGGTATATATGTAGACTGTCGCTACTGTAACATGGGGTTGACTTAACAGACATGTTGTGTGTGGGAGGTCACATCTGCTTTTGACATGTATGCCATTGGCTACTGACAGACATGCTAAGGACATCATAGTACAGTGCCACTGCTAGCACAGTAATGATCCTGTGGACTACAGCACAGATATGACCAATATATGTGGACAGTCTGGCACTCTGTTAGTCCAGAGGTGCACACTGATCCCCTTCATGCGAGACATGTGGACCACTGATGTTAACAGCCATATACATGGGCATATCACGTAAATATTGGACTACATATGCTCACACAGTTTATGCATTCACACATGCCAGTCTGTCTTAACACATAATACCTGGTGGTACAGGGGCCACATGAACACATACTAACCAGTAGTTAGTGACATACATCTGTACAGAATCCCACTGCTTTGTCAGAAATACACAACAGTTATGGTGGTCTGGCAGCAGTATGTCTTGCAAATAAGCTGCTAGGCATGTCACAAAGCACTCTGCAAACTACAGGCGGACTGCCACAACACTGGACTACATTTTGTATGGGGGAATGCACATGTACTTTCAAATATAGCTGGCTCTACACACACGTCACAGCAAAGAGTAACAGACACCTGTGAGAAAGTGCATACCCACAACCAATGTGAACACAGCCACAGCCACATATGGTACACAAGCTTAATATGACACTATACGGACTGTCTGATAAACACCATCCTCATTTGTGCCACTCACACACTAACCCTTCCTACACTGGGTCATGGCACAGTGTGGTCAGATGCCTGTGTGTGGCATGGGACACGTTTGTGTCTAGCCTTACAGACATGTGAGCCAATAGGGTACCATATACTGAAGCAGCATGTAACATCAGATAGAACAGGACCAAGAACAATGTCATTTACCACAGTCTGTGCACAGCCCAAGGTACGTATGTGCAATACACATACTGTCAACAATCACCATAAGTACACAGACCCCAGTACTGTACACACAAACCCAGAATGCCCAGGTTATGTCCTCAGAAATACCCCTACTATACATAACATGTCTAGCAGTCTGATATCTGACTGGCTCATTATCAGGTATGATGTCAGTAAATAATGGTGTACATAACATATGCACCTCTTACTGCATGACATATGTACAATGGTTGACAGACTTGTGGTTGGAGCCACAAACACTGGGCCAATACTGTGATAACCTCATACATTTACTGTCGTACCAGGGTTTGTTGTGACTTATATCCTATGAGGGATATGAAGTCAGTAACTCTCACGGCTACCACCATGTACTGACTGCATTTCTCAGACTATGCTTCTGCAGTTCTAAGATAGGTAGTCTGAGAGTAACACAAGAAACATAAGGCTCCTCACACTGCCCAGTCTGCAGGTAACCCTACAGGTGGGAGTTTCCTCAAACACATAACACTGTCATGACATGTATTAAATCATGTAGTCCAGCCATATCCACACACATGCTGTTAAACTGACATTACTCCAAATGCAAAAGAGCAACACTTACATTCTGTAGTCATGTCTGGCACACCCCCCTCCTGTCTGTTGGCCTGTTTCCACAGTGTATGTTGTTAGAGGTAAATCACAATACCATCTGTGATGCTGTTTGCCAAACACCAAATTGAGGTCCTGCTCACAGTGAATGAAAAAGCCCAACACCCACATGATGTTCCTAGATATAGGATTGTGTTTCCATGCAATTGGCTATGGGAATGTTACCAAAGCTGTTGCACATGCAATCATCTAGAGGGGGATTGCAATTCATGCAAAGGCCATCAGCTGATCATGAGCATCACTTACAAAACACAAGCTGCTGTCTAAGCAAAGCAGGTGTACTTCTCCACATCCACCAGAGAGGGAGTGAGAGAAATAGAGACAAAGTAAGTCAGAGAGGGGGTGGGAAAGTAAAACCTAAGCATGTTTGTGTCACACACCTACCAGTACACAGTTTCAACCCCCTGACTGACTATATATTGCTTTCACATGTCTATGTAGTTATTGCATGCACCACATAGCTTGCATGTTGGGGAGCTGTCCAAAGATATATCTGATGGTGAGTGATATCTGCAACAGTGATATAGGAGTGATAAGGTAGGTGCAGTACACATGCCTGTCCACATGAACAGGATTCAATCAACACAGCCACACTCTCTCTGGGACTCACACACATTGATACAGTTGGAAGGGTCAGGAATAGACTTCCTAACTAGCTAGTTTGCCACAATACAGTAATGTGCAGGTATCACATGCACCACAGGGATTATCTGGATGATATATGGGCAAAGGGTATGTAAAGATGTCTGACATCAGATGGCATGCTTCAGTAGGCCAATGGGAGTTGTAGTAAGTGTGAATGTGGTCAAAAGCATCATACTCCACACACACACAGACACAGAGTGCCAGTACTGACATGCATGGGTGCATTGCTTCACAGGTGTGTAGTGGTTGACTGTGCCAGAAGGCTGTACAAGGCTAGGTGAATGGTATACCTTGGCATCAGGCCACATGACAATGGTCTGCAGTGTGTCTCAGGGGTGTAGTGTCTGGATTGGCCCACACATGTGGGTATTGTATTCACCATCCAGTCGCCTGGATTACTATTGTGTGTGGTCAGTGCTGTGCAATGCTTGCCATGTATGTGTTCTATAGTCCATGACATGGATGGTGTCTGGGATGTGCACACGTCCCACATGCATGCTCAGTGACATGTGGAACTGTACCTGGGGTGTCTGGTCCATGTTGTGTACACAGATTGTTATCATCAGATGTGCCAGTCCTGGCCTCATGTGTCGGTAACTGGTAATGGACACCAGGTTGACCCTGCACCTACATTGATAGAATGATACAGGTATTCCCTGGTGTGAGTGGCATCTGTCCATACAGGGTATGTATTTAAGGCATGGTATGTCATTTGTGTGTCACATTTGATGGCACCACAGTTGTTGCAGGCATCCAGTGGGGAGCATAGTGAAGGGGCACTGCCTGCAATTATGTGCCTATTGTAGTGATGGGACAGTGTGCCAAGCCCTCTGTAGTCCACTGCAATCATATCATGGTTACTATCTGTGGGCAATATGCAGGGTACTACCAACAAAGCGGTTGTTCCCTAGGCAAGTGTGTTTGTGTATGAGACATGGGTTGAGAGTGTTCTCTGGGTAATACAAGGGTTGCTTAATTTATTCACCAGGCTTTGATGTCACATGTAGGGGTATGGATTGGCTCCCCACCCACTCAGCTATTTGACATCTGTTATCCCTGTAAGGTGGACAGTGTGACATTTCTTATATGGCCCACCATATAAGAAATTTGCAAAACCCACTCCACAATGAGTCCAGTTGCTGCACATGCACAGCCACCTCTACACAGGATATGAATGACACACACACACACATGCAAAGATGTATTTCAAAGTGAATGACATCAGCAGGCTTGCCAAAGTAGGGCACTGGAGGTTGTAGTGACTGTGAATGGCCTCAAAAGCATTGTTTCCTACACAGACAAACAAACACATTCAAACATCCATGTCTGGGAATAGAACTCCTACCTCACTAATTTATCACATTACAGCATTACGCAGTTATAGGGCATGCCACAGACATTACTGGGCTACCTTTTCCCCAAATGTGCATTTCACTGGGAATGGCATCAGCAGGCTTGCCAAAGAAGGGCAATAGGGTTGTAGTGACTGTGAATGGCCTCAAAAGCATTTCTCCTTACACAGACAAACAAACTTGCCATGTCTGGGAGCAAACCTCCTACTTAACTAGTTTATCACACTACAGCATTATGCAACTATAAGACACACCACAAAGATTACTGGACTACTTTTTCCCAAAGGTGTATTTCACTGGGAATGACATCAGCAGGCTTGTCAAAGAAGGGCAATGGGGTTGTAGTGACTGTAAATGGCCTCAATAGCATTGCTCCCTACACAGACAAACAAACTTGCCATGTCTGGGAATAGAACTCCTACTGAGCTACTACATCATTGCACTGTTATACAATGCACCACAGAGATTAATGGACTACTCCTTCCCCAAAAGTGTATTTCAAAATGAATGGCATCAGCAGGCTTGCCAAAGAAGGGCAATGGAGGTTGTATTGACTGTGAATGGCCTCAAAAGCATTGTTCCTTATCCAGACAAACAAACACACACACACACACACACAAATATCTACACTTGCCATGTCTGGGAATAGAACTCCTGCCGAACTACTACATCATACTACAGCATTACACTATTATAAGATACAGCACAGAGATTACTGGACTACTCCTTCCCCAAAAGTTTATTTCAAAATGAATGACATCAGCAGGCTTGCTAAAAAAGGGCAATGGAGGTTGTATTGACTGTGAATGGCCTCAAAAACATTGCTCCCTACACAGACAAACAAACACACACACACTTATCATGTCTGCGAATGGAACTCCTACATCACACTACAGCCATATGCTGTTATAGGATGCACCACGGAGATTATTGGATGATGCCTTCCCCAAAAGGGGTCTATATTAGATCACCAAATGCTTACGTTAGTGAATGGTGATTAATTGACCCCATGTAAGCAAAAGCTACAAAACCGAACTGTCAGAAAATCGCTGTTCCAAAAAAAAAAAAAAAAAACACTTTAAAACATGAAATTAAGTGGGGGGCTTCGCTACAACCCCCTACTTAAATATACCAACTCTGAGACTGCACTACAGTGCTGAAAACAGCAAACTACCGAAGCAGCCAAGCAAATTCTTTCCTAGGGAAAGAATTTGCTTACAAGCCACTTTGATATTTTGCTGTTTCGGCGTTTACAGCTTGACCAAGACGCATTTGCTAACCTGCGTCTTCAGTCAGCTGATAGAAACTCCCTAAAAGTGTATTTGAAAATGAATGGCATCAGCAGGCTTGCCAAAGAAGGGCAATGGAGGTTGTATTGACTGTGAATGGCCTCAAAAGCATTGCTCCCTACACAGACAAACACACACACACACACACACACATTCACACTTGCCATGTCTGGGAATAGAACCCCTACAGAACTACTATATCACACTACAACATCACACCATTCTAGGATGCACCACAGAGATTACTGGAGTGCACTTTCCCCAAAGGTGTATTTCAAAGTGAATGACATTAGCAGGCATGCCAAAGTAGCGGATTTGAAATTGTAGTGAGTGTGACTAGCCTAAAAAGTATTGCTCCCTACACAAATGTATACATACACAGTTGTGATGTCTGGGATTAAAACTCCTCCCTAACTAATTTTTCATACTACAGCATTACACCATTATAGGATGCACCACAGAGACTACCAAACTACTCCTTCCCCAAAGGTGTATTTCGAAGGGAATGACATTAGCAGGCTTGCCAAAGAAGGGCAATGGAGTTTGTAGTGACTGTGAATGGCCTCAAAAGCATTGCTCCCCCTACCCAGACAAACAGGCGCACTTAACATGTCTGAGAATAGAACTCCAACCGAGCTACTACATCACACTACAATATTACGCTGTTATAGGACACGCCACGGAGATTACGGGACTACTTTTTCCCCAAAAGTGTATTTCAAAATGTATGACATCAGCAGGCATGCCAAAGAAGGGCAATGGAGGTTGTATTGACTGTGAATGGCCTCAAAAGCATTGCTCCCTACACAGACAAACAAACATCCACACTTGCCATGTCTGTGAATAGAACCCCTACTGGGCTACTATATCACACTACAGCATTATGCTGTTCTAGGATGCACCACAAAGATTACTGGGCTATGCCTTCCCCAAAGTTGTATTTCAAGATAGGTGAATGACATCAGCAGACATGCCAAAGTAGGGCATTTGAAATTGTAGTGAGTGTGACTAGCCTAAAAAGCATTGATGACATCCATCAGAAATGCACACACACTTGAACAAAAACTCCATAATGAGGCACAGGCACAGACCAGAATTATAATAGAGCATGTGTTTGAGATGCTCAAGTCACTGTTCCGGTGCCTGGACATATCCGAAGAGCATTGCAGTACTCACCAGCTACATGTACCCAAATTGCCATCATATGTGTCATGCTACACAATATGGTCCTGCAGCAGGAACAGCATGGGCCAGGGCCACACAGCCCCCAACCATTGCCAAGGTCTGCACAGTCGCAGAGTGACACAGAGGAGGAACAACCTGAGCCTGCCCAAGTAGGCAGAAGGAGGTGTGCCCTGTATGCCCTGGCCTTGGAAAAGAGGCAACACATAGCACATACACTGACACAGTAGGGACTCAGGGAATGACACCTCTCTCTGACTTGCACATACAGTAAAAGGGATGCCAAATATGACACTACCTGTGCTCAACCATGTGTAGGGAGTGTAATATGTGCATCCGACATAGGCAGCCCTGCAGCACCACTCTCAATACTGGGACACCCACAAGGTAAGTCACTCTTCTTACCAATTGCCAAATGGAGTAGAATGTACTGTAAACTTTATCTGTGGTATGGATGTGAGCATAGAAGGGAATTCAGGTGGCTGAATGGTATGCCAGCAGATTTTAGACACCTATAGTGGCACCATGAGATCTGTAACAAATACTGGTGTCACCAAAGTAGCCAGTACTACACAGGGCAACAAAACTCACTGCAGGAAATGTGCTGGGCCACATGTGTGTCCATATGATTCACACATGCCAGTCAGGGAGGTTCACATACCCAATAACTGCCTCAGCCAGCAGGACAGGTGTAGACAAATACAAACAAAGGCTGTGCTATGGCCTCTGAATGTTGCCTATGGGTAACCCCCAGGCCTACACAGACAAACTACAGCAGGTCAGGCAGTGGGATGGTAGTTCTGAAGGGTAGGACGTCAGAAACTAATATGTAGGTCAATCAAAGCTAAGACCTGTAGTACACTGACATGTCTCTTGTCAGCATGATAGGCTAGAATACAGAATGAAATGGAATACCTGACATACCAGTACAGTCATAGCAAATGTGTCCAGGTGTCAGGGGTGCCCCCCATTCTATGTAGAAATGCAGAAACAGTCAGGTGCCCCCCAATCCTGTGTAGAAATGTAGTAACAGTCAGGTGTGCCCCCCCAATCCTGTGTAGAAATGTAAAAACAGTCAGGTGTGCCCCCCGACTCCTGTGTAGAAATGTAGTAACAGTCAGGTGTGCCCCCCAGTCCTGTGTAGAAATGTAGTAACAGTTAGGCGTGACCCCCAATCCTGTATAGAAATGTAGGAACAGTCAGGTATGCCCCCTCCCAACCACTGTGTAGAAATATAGAAACAGACAGGTGTTCCCCCTTCCCCCAATCCTGCATAGAAATGTAGTAACAGTCAGGTGTGCCCCCTCCCCCAATCCTGTGTAGGAATGTAGAAACAGTCAGGTGTGCTCCCCCCAACCCTACTTAGAAATGTAGTAACAGTCAAGTGTGCCCCCCAACATGTTTAGAAATGTAGTAACAGTCTGTTGTGCCCCCCCAATCCGATGTACACATGTCGTAACAGTCAGGTGTGACCCCCCCACAACCCTTTGTAGAAATGTAGTAACATGTATGTCTAGATATAATACCAGTGGAGCACAGATGCTCAGAGGTGGCCAAGGTAGCAGGATAGGTTGTAGCATTTGCACAATATGCAGGTATGTGTGTGTAGGTTGGTGTGTGTTTCATATTGTGTGAGAGTGGTCAGTATGTATGCATGTTGAGGTAAGACCTGGTGGCCATTGCCCACTACTACTGTTGACAAGGGCAAGTCCTCACAACTGCAGTGCCAAAGACAATTCCCACCAGTATAACACATGTTAGCAGTAAGCCATTGTAAATGTATGGTGGTAATATGTATCACCATCTGAAAGACTGACATGGCATGGCTGTTGGGCTAGATATACAAGCAGTACACAGGGGAAAGTACCCCGGACATACAGTATACATTGTGTCACTGTGAAATGGAGACACCTTTGGAATTGTACATGCAGGTATGCATCACATTATCTGGTCCTGTAGTAGGGGATACCGGTGTTGTCTGCCCGAACGCTTGCAGATCACAAAGGATGTAGGACTGATGTAATGGAAAACAGCTGATGTACCTGCACATGCCAGCATAATGTGAATGCCCCAAGCATATCTGTGTGTCAGATGCTAGTAGTGTCCATAGCACACATGCACCCAACTCATGCAAACACCACCCACAGGTACCTCTCTGGTCGTATCCCTGCTGTGGGGAATGGGTACAATATGTCCCCACCTGTATATGGCAATAGTGAAAGAATGCATCATGCGGTGTCCCATGCAGGTGTGTTCCTAGCTATAGGTAGCACCCTTCCAGCATCCACACCACCTGATCAAGACTGATAGAAGGTATTGGCATGAACACCTAGCACACCTACCGTCACCCCATACTGTATGGCGGTCTGAAAATAAAGGACTGACAGAATGCAAAGGCCTGCCACATCTGGCCCACATCAACACCTAATGGCCCACAGGCCTCTGCCAAGGGTCTGTGTCTCACATGTACTGTCAATACATGTTATGTCATGGACTCCCAAATAACAACATAGCACACTCCACATAAGCCATATGCAAGGCCATGTGGGCAAACCACAGTAACATGTCCACCATGTCCCACTGCATGAACTGTGGACCAACACCAACACACAGCTGTGATGGGGTGATAACCTTAGGGAAAGTATCAGAGAATATATGCATAATGTATGGAAGAGGTTAGAATAACAGAGGGGGGTGGGAGCATGTGCATAATGGAATGTGCAAGGTCCAACACAAAGCAGTGTGCACACACTATCCCTGGCTGCAAACCCATAAATGGGTGGCTGCATACCTGCTCGTACACCACAATAGGGGTAATGTCCTGACTCATAGCCCCTGCCACTGGGTAACCCATGCAAATCTGTGCAGCTGTGAGGTATTGCCACAGCAAAATAAGGCCATACTGTGATGCTGATGGATGTACAGGTATGGGATCCTCTGCCAGCACTGTACCAAGGTGCTGAACTGGATACACAGACCCAGCAGCAAGTGTCTGCAGCTCCCCCTCCAGAATGGCATAACTTACCATGAATATGTAGGCATCTGCCCACAATACAGGACACAGCTGCAGTGACCCTTGTCCCCCAAGACATCACTGTGAGAAGGAATGTCCACCTGACAGTACATGAGGACAGAAAACATCACAGTGTGTAATAGTACACATATATGAATATCTCTGTTAACAGCAGTACTATGTAGCTGAAGCAGCTCAGACACAATCACCTACAGTACACACTATCCCCTGAACAGTTTGTCCCCATATTGCCAAAAGATCAACGAATACCCTGCAGAAGCAGTTTGCTACCTGTAGGTGTACAACACAAAGGTCTGTACCGGAGTACAAACTACCTGGAATCGCTCCACACATTCAATACAGAAGGGCATACTGGGCATGCTCACACACTTAAACAAATGAAGCCCATGTCTGCAAACAACAGTGGACCATACATATCTGGCAGTTGCAGGTGTAAGTGCATACACTCCTCAGTATGTACCCGTCATGCTTTGGACACACAGTGGATAGAAATACAGACATATATCCAAGGACAACACACTATAATAAGCCAAAAGTAGACGTACATAGATGTGTAGATGTGTGGAAGAGAGTGACTGTGACAAGGAGCCATCCATTACAAGGCCTGTCCCACCCAGCAGACAGCCAAATGGCTACAACCACATGAGGTGTAAATGTCACTCACTGTAGACATTAGCTACCGGTATCCATCAGCATTACAGACTATGTGGTGCAAGTGCTATTGTGAAACATGACTGTACAAGCAAGTAGTCATCTAGCAGCTGTATACACGTACCTGTGGAATATAACCCTGGGTGTGCCCGCATGTGGTATGTCAACCTCTAGATGAATGGGGTATGGTCCATACACACACACTGCCCTCCCTAGATCCCTACTAAGACAAGGCTGCTGAGGTCATCTACTTTGAAATAAACCTTTGGGAAAGGTGCAGCCAAGTAATCTCTGTGGCGCATCCAATAACTGGTACTGCTGTGGTGTGATAAACTAGTTAGTTAGGAGTTCTAATCCCAGACATGGCAACTGTGTGTGTGAAAGTCTGTCTGTGTAGAGAGCATTGCTTTTTAGGCTAGTCACACTCACTACAATTCAAATGGCCTACTTTGGTAAGGTTGCTGATGTCATTCACTGTGAAATACATGTTTTGGAAAGCTGTAGCCCAGTAATCTCCGTGGCACGTCCTGTAACTGCATAATGCTGTAGTGTGATAAACTAGTTAGGTAGGAGTTTTAATTGGAGACATGGCAACTGTGAGTGTCTCTGTCTGTGTAAAAAGCAATGCTTCTTAGGCTAGTCACACTCACTACAATTCAAATGCCCTACTTTGGCAAGGCTGCTGATGTCATTCACTGTGAAATACACTTTTGGGGAAGGAGTACTCCAGTAATCTCTGTGGCATGTCCTATTTCAGCGTAATGCTGTAGTGTGAAATAGAACTCTGGTAGGGGGTGTATTCCCACACATGGCAGGTGTGGATGTCTGTGTGTTTCTATGTCTGTGTAGGGAGCAAAACATTTTAGGCTAGTCACACTCACTACAATTCAGATGCCCTACTTTGGCAATCCTGCTGACATCATTCACTGTGAAATACACCTTTGGGCAATGACTACTCCAGTAATCTCTGTGGTGCATCCTATTACAGCGTAATGCTGTAGTGTGATATAGAATGCTGGTAAGGGGTCTATTCCCACACATGGCAGCTGTGTGTGTTTCTATGTCTGTGTAGGGAGCAATTCTTTTTGGGCTAGTCACACACACTACAATTCAAATGCCCTACTTTGGCAATCCTGCTGATGTCATTCACTGTGAAATACAACTTTGGGGAAGTAGTACTACACTAATCTCTGTGGTGAGTTCTATAACTGCGTAGTGTTGTAGTGTAATAAACTAGCTAGGTAGGAGTTTTAATCCCAGACATGGCAGGGGTGTGTGTCTGTGTTTGTCATTCGTATCCTGTGTGGAGGTGGCTGTGACTGTGTAACAAATGGACTCATTGGGGAGTGGGTTTTGCAAATTTCTTATATGGTGGCCCTAGTATATGTCACAATGTCCACCATATAGAGATAACAGATGTGAAATAGCCAAGAGGCTGGGGTGCAACTCCATACCCCTACATGTGACATCAAGACCAGGCAAACAGAGTTAACAACCCTTGTATTACCCAAAGCACACACTCAACCCATGTCTCATACACACACACACACACACACACACACACACACACTTGCCTAGGCAACAACCGCTATGTTGGTAGTACCCTGCATATTGCCCACTGATAGTAATCATGGTGTGATTTCAGTGGGCTGCAGAGAGTATGGCACCCTGTCCACCAGTCCAATAGGCACATATATGAAGACGGTGCACCTTCCCTATGTTCTCCACTGGACACCTGCAACACCTGTGGTGCCATCATATGTGACCCACAACAGACATACCATGCCTGAAACACTTGCTCTGTATGGACAGATGCCACTGACACATGGGAATACCTGTATCATGCTATCAATGTAGGTGCAGGGTCAACCTGCTCTCCATTAACAATTCCTGCCACATGAGTACAGGACGGGCATATCTGATAACAATCTGTGTACACAATATTGACCAGACACTCCAGGTACAGTTCCACATGTCACTGTACATGCATGTGGGATGTGTGCACATCCCAGACACCATCCATGTCATGGACTAAGGAACACATACATGGCAAGCAATGCACAGCAATGGCTACACACAATAGTTACCTAGGTGACTGGATGGTAAATACAATACCCATCTGTGTGGGCAAATCCACACACTACATCCCTGAGCCACACTGCAGACCATTGTTATGTGGTCTGATGCCAAGGTATACCCATCATCTAGCCTTATATAGCCATCTGGCACAGTCAACCACTACACACCCATGAAGCAATGCACCCATGCATGTCAGTACTGGTACCCTGTGTCTGTGTGTGTGGTGTATGATGCCTATAACCACATTCACACTCTTCACAACCCCCATTAGCATACTGACGCATGCTGTATGATGTCAGACACCTCTACATACCTCTTGCCCATATAACCTCTGTATAACTCATGTGGTGCATGTGATACCTGCACAGTACTGTGTTGTGGCAATCTAACTAGTGATGAGTTGTATTCCTGACCTTGGCAAGTGTGTCAGTGTGTGTGGGTCCCTGTGAGAGTGTGGCTGTGTTGACACTGACATGTGGTCATGTGCACAGGCACGTGTACTACACCTACCGTACAGCTACCATATCAATGTTGCAGATATCACTCACCATCACATATATGTTTGGAGGGCTCCTCAGCATGTAACCTGTGAGGTGCATCCAATAACTGCATAGACATGTGATAGCAATACATAGTCAGTCAGGGGTTTGATACCCTGTACTGGTAGGTGTGTGACACAAACATGCTGAAAATTTACTCTCCCACTCCTCCCTGACATATCTTTGTCTCTGTCTGCCTCTTTCACTCCAACTCTGGTGGATGTGGAGACTTACACTTGCTTTGCTTAGGTGGCAGCATGTGTATTGTAAGTGATGCTCGTGATCAGCTGATGGCCTCTGCATGAATTGCAGCCCTATTCTAACTCATTGTATGTGGAACAGCTGTGGTAACATTCCCATAGCCAATTGCATGGAAACCCACTCCAATATCTAGGAACATCATGTTGGTGTTGGGCCTTTTCATTCACTGTGAGCAGGAACTAGATCTGTTGTTTGGCAAACAGCATCACAGATGGATTGTGGATTTACCTCTAACAACATACACTGTGGAAACAGGCCAACACACAGGAGGAGGATGTTTCTGACTTGACTACATACTGTAAGTGCTGCTATACTGCATTTGGAGTAATGTTGGTTTAACAGGGTGTGTGTGGATATGGCTGTCCTACATGTTTTAATACCTGTCATGTCAGTGCTATGTTTATGAGGAAATCCTCATCTGTAAGGTCATCTGCAGCCTGGGCAGTGTGTGTGGTGCCTTTTTTTTCTCATGCTACCCACAGAGCACCTATCTGTGAACTGCAGAAGGTAGTGTGAGGATTGCAGTCAGTAGATGGTGACAGCCGTGAGAGTTACTGACTTCACATCCCTCATAGGACATATGTTGCAACAAACTATGTTACAACAGTAAATGTATGAGGTTATCACAGCAACATGTCAATAATGGCTCTGTGTTTGTGCCTCCAGCCACAACTTTGTCAACCTTTGTACATATGTCATACAAAAAGAGGTGCATATGTTCTGTACACCATATTTATTGACATCATATCTGATAACAAGTCAGTGAGATATCAGACTGCTACACATGTTATGTATAGTATGGGTTATATTTGAGGACATAACCTGGGCATTCTGTGGTTGTGTGTACAGTACTGAGGTCTGTGCAAGTATGGTGATTGTCAATTGTGTTTGTATTGTGAATATGTACCTTGGCCTGTGTACAGACTGTGGTAGATGTCATTGTTCTTGGTCCTGTTCTATCAGATGTTACATGCCGCTCCACTGTATGTTACCCTATCGGCTTACATGTTTTTAGGGCCAAACACACATATGTCGCATACCACAGACAGGCATCGGACCACACTGTGTAGTGGCCCAGTATATGTAGGGTTGGTGTGTGAGTGGCACATATGAGGATGGTGTTGATTAGATAGTTCATATAATGTAATATTATGTTAGCTTACCATATGTAGCTATGGCTGTGTTCACATTGGTTGTGGTTATGCACTTTCACACAGGTGTCTGTAACTCCGTGCTGTGACATGCCTGTAGAGCCTGCTATATATGCAGGTACATGTGTATTCCCCAGAGGAAATGTAGGGCAGTGATGAGGCAGTCTTCCTGTAGCCTGCACAGTGCTTTATTAAATGCCTAGCAGCTTAGTGTACTTACCCAATGAGATTTCATGTCTAGATACTTGACAGATGTACTGCTGCTGGGCCACCATAACAGTCATGAATGTCAGGCAAAACAGTGGGATGCTGTACAGATGTATGTCACTAACTAGTGGGTAGTATGTGGCCATGGCACCTCTGTACCACCAGTTATTATGTGTCAGGATATACAGGGGTGTATGAATGCATAACCTATGGGGGCAAATGTATACCAGTATTTACGTGATATACCCATCTACATGGCTGTTAACATCGACATTGTCAGGCTTGGTCCACATATCTTGCACTAAGGGGTTCTGTGTATACCTCTGGACTGACCAGAGCATGTCAGATTGTCCACATATATTGGCCATATCTCTGCTGTAGTCCACAGGAGCATTACTGTGCTAGCAGTGGTACTGTACTATGATGTCCTTAGGATGTCTGTCAGTCGCCAGTGGCACACATGTTAAAAGCAAATGTGACCGCCCACACACACCATGTCTGTGAAAGCAATCCCTATTACAGTAGCAATAGTCTACAAATATACCTGCAATACATACCTGATATCCCCTTGCACTAAGAGGTTGGGACTATTGGGGCTGAGGTAGGGCTCCACTCCATGTTCAGGACATATGGTGAACATATATGTCTGTATAATTATCCATATATCTGTATAGATATATACACATATACATATCGACATACATAGATGGATATGCTTATGTACATATATATATATATATATATATATATATATATATATATATATACAAATAAACACTCAGATATATACATATACTGAGCAATATATGTCTACACATATACAGATAGAGATACATATGCACATATACATATGGATATCTACATATATATCGACAGTAATAGGTATATCAGAATAGATATGTATGCACATATAGTTATAGATATCTACATATATAACCACATAAACAGACATATCTGTACACATAGGATGTGCATACATTTATAGCTATATATGCATATATCTATCTATATATATATATATATATATATATATATATATATACATATGTATATATACATACAAAGAGATGTACACATGGCCATATATATGTAGCACTATACAGATATGTATACAGACATATGTATGAGTATACATGTGTATGTACATGTAGACATATATAGACCTAGTATATGTATATGACCATACTATTGTCATGTGTAAACCTCACGGTTGTGTATACCCTCCCAGATGTATCCCACCGTATGTATCTGCTATGTGTACATTATGATAAAACAACATATGTGATGCAACAGTCATATTAATAACAAGGACTACACAATTTAGGAAGTAAAGGCAATTGTTCAATATGACACAATATGTGTATTGACAGCTATATTGGTAAAACAATAGCGGCCCCTGTGACTTTGGTGTACAGGGTCCTGGTTCAAGACCTACAAGAGCTGTTTATTTTGTTGCTGGGCAGAAGAAGGGCTGTCAGATACAGACTGGTTAAAGCAGTTTTGAGCAGCTTTAAGCGCATTTGTGCAAGTTTGTGTGACGCTAAGCATTGCTAAGCTATGGGTAAATGTATGGGTGCTTACACAGTGTAGGCTTCAATTACCAGTGTGCAAATCAGCTCAGCTGTTATATTGCAGCAATGTTGATACTTGCTAAGCATGGGTTAGCTCTGGTCACCAGTTCACACCACCTAGTCTGATAATATAGCAGGGTAGTGACATCTGTAATATGTGTATGTAATGCCATGTACAATACATGCACCTATGTGCTGTCATTACAGTAGCAAGGGATCTGAGTGTCATGTGTAGAACACAGATGTATATGAGGCCTGTACAGCACTGTTATCTGTGTAAATGTGCTTCATATAGGGGTAGTAGCCCAAAGTATGTGCTGTCACACTGGCATGTAGTGTATCATTGCAGTACTTCTGTTGACAGTGCTTACCCAGGCAAGAGCTGAGTGCTAAATGTAGTACTGACAACGGGCACACCTGCAGGTATTGCTGGACTCTGAGGCCTCCCTGTTGTATCCCTGGTGTGTGAGCTGTGTCACAGTATATAGCCTTTACTGGGTAATGATCCGACATGTAGAATGCAACTGTAGACTACCAACTGTACAGCACATGTTAGAGAGAGTTTCTGACATGTAGTTATGGCATACATATTGTTATCAAAGATCTATCTGTCAGCACATTCATCCTACTGCATAGCTACTTGCCAAGCAGATGACTGTCAGTCCCTGTACAGATGTGCAGATGGCAGGTATCCAGCTGGGTTATGTACAGGAAACCTAAGATTGATTGACACTGACATGTCTGCCCAGCTGTGTAAGAACTGGCACATATAGGAGATGTCACCTGTATGAACCACATGCCATGGGTACCTCCCCTACACTACCAGAGTCAACAGAACATGCTTGGGTATAGGTCTCCATCACAGACACTAACCATGTGTTGTAATGCCTGTTGCATACATGTCAACTTGATCACCTCAGTAGCCATGTGCAGGAGGCACCTGGAGGATTGGCTGATGCATGTCATTTTCACCCTGAGGGTCACCACAGTAGTGTCTGTCGATAGATTGCCTGCTGCTGCCTGGAAGATGGCAGGATACCACTGTACACACTACCCCTACACAACCCATCTCTCCATGGACAATGGCTAGGTACACAGCTATGACCACCTGCAGCAATGCACCCCAGTACTGACACATGTGTACGTGTGTATGACTGAGTATAGCAGTGTCTGTGTGTTAGCACACCTGTACTTGGGAATTCCATGAGGACCTTCACAACCAATGCATCACCCATTGACATAGTCAGTTGTGGCTGCTGCTGTATGGAATATTACATGTACCCTGTTAAGCTCCTCCCCATACTAGCTACATGAGCCTTGCAGTGCCAGCACAACAATGTTGTACAAATGGGTTGATAGGCATGGGATACCCATTGTGTTCTGGCATGTATGTGTAGGTGTGCATGTCCATATATCTGTAGGGTACAGCATTCTGAGGCCACATACTCCTATTACAATACCCATTGCCACACAGTAGCGCAGATAGTGTTGTTGCCACCCATAGGTGAGGCATGACAATGCAACACCCTACTACGTGTGTGGCATGTGCATTATGCGTATACCTGTAGTACCACTGCTGGGGTATACTATGGATTGTATCACAGTCATGGCCAATGTGTGATGGTAGGTATGGCAGAGTGTCATCATGGGTTTCTGGGAGTACAATATCCACTGGAGGATGTGGGTGCTGTGTATACTGTCATTACACCAAGGTGCACCCGGTATATGTCCCATATACCACGTCATGGTTACCACTGTCACCATCAACCATACAGGTAACTGATAACACAATCCAGGCCAGTTATGCATATGCTATGTGCAGCCTACCTGTAACACATTGGACACACAGTCAAGTTAGTTAGCAGTGATAGGCCCTGGTATCTCGGATGTGTGTCTGCCTGTTATGTGTCTGTTAATGTGTATATGAAGGTATGTCACACTACTTATTGTCCATATACACCCATTATATCCCCATTAACATACTGTACATGTCTGTGGATGTTCTGGATGTAACCTGGAACATACATCACCCTAAACGCTGTTTGGTGTATGCAATGTAAGCCACACACTTCAGTATCACTACATAGCTAGGTAGGGGTCTAGTCCCCGTGTTGCCAAGTAACAGTGTGCGTGTATAGGTTTACATCAGGTTGCAGGGTATACATGCCTCAGCGGGTCACCTGTCAATGTGGCACAGGCAACAACCGGTTTAGTAACCTGTGACATGTGTTCAACTGTACCCCAGATATGTCACAGTCATGGTGTCACCACAGTGCCATACCCCATTGTGGAATATGACTGCAAACCATCCTCGTGCTGACACATGTGCACCTACAACACAAATGGATAACATTATAGGGACCGCAATCAACCAGTGTTACTAAAAGCTATAATGAATTGTTGCTGGATGGCTACACTACCTGACATATATGCATTACACTTCACTCCTTACAACATGTTACACTGCAGTACTGTTGTACACTGTAATACAGTCAATGTGTGCATCAGCACCATATTAGCCTGTCCCAGCATTGATTGTATGGATGACAGGGATGTGGCACAGGTATCATCATTTGCACAGGACATCCTTGTACTGACACGTACACCTACAATACAAATGTATAATATTATAGAGCCCACAATCAACCAATGTTACTAACAACTACAAAGCATCATTGCTGGATGGCTACACTACCTGCCATATATCAATTACACTTTACTCCTTACAACATGTTACACTATAGTACTGTGGTGCAAAGTACCCATGTACAGAGACAGCTACATCATTTGTTATGCAATGCAATAATACCACTGCTTGTAACCAGGTCAGTTGTACACATACCAGGGTCCCTCAGATGTTGTCAGAATTAACATGATCGACTGTTGCTGTACACCAGTGAACAACACCCTCATGGTTAGATATGACCTAACTGTACCTGCCCTGGATATGTACATCCCACACTCATACAACATAAATGACATTACCATGGCTTTCATCATCCTTTCTACATACAGGTGGCTACAGCCATTACACACATGGAAATGGCAGACAGCATACTAACAGTACATAAGGTTTGATATCTATGTTAACAGAGGTAATATTCCTTCTTTACTGGTCACCCATGACACCTATCATTATCATACAGCACCTCACGTGGCATGTATGTCTTTAGACATGTCCACCTAATGCAATGCCTACAAACACACCCAAATATCAGGACCATAGGACCTACATAAGGCCTGTATTGACAGACACAGGGAAATCTGCTCTGTATGTTCCTGAGTAGTCACAGGTGATATGTTCATGACATGTACAGCCATGTGTGGCCACAGCTCCTACGTATACCCCATGTCAACAATTGCAAGTCATGCATGCTGTGTGCTGTCTGGACATTTGCCTTAGTATCACAATAGCCAGTACATGCTGGGGTGAGATATTTACAAGCCGCAGACCTCGCACATGCTTGAATGAGTGTACTGCCCAGCTCTAAGAGCACATTGCTGGCACTCTTCCAGTAAACATGAGGTGTGTGTGGCAAATATGTGCTCACTGTTGACCATTACAGTGCCCTGGCTTCACCATGGCACTAAGTAATAGTTTGTAGGAGCATGACATGGAATAATGCCGTGTGTGTCTCACTGATATGTGCTGTTGTCATATATGTACACTTGGCTACTCAGTGAAGGTGGTGGTGTCCTACCAGTACATGAATACAACATCCATTATGGTGTAATGGTCTCAGCTGTGTTTCACACATGGCATGGGGAAGGTGTGGAATGTATCCTGTGGACCTGCTAGTGCACTTACTGATGTAGACCACATATGTGTACATGTACTGATGTTTGTGTATGCTCCATGTGTGTGCAGTATCTGATGTCTTAAGGTGACTGTTGTCTTAGTACATCATGCTGTTGCAATACAGCCCCAACATTGCCAACTGTATATGGTGAAATACTCTAAGTACAGTAAGCCAGACATGATGTATGGACAGATGTTTGGACATGACTGCTAAGTGGTGGGGCTTCTTTGCAGATTAATGATTACTGAAGACAGCTCACTGATGTGTTACAACCAGTCCTACAATAACCTGTGTAGCTGCTAAGGTCAGGTTTTGTTAATTGAAGTGGAAGACAGACAATGTAGAATGCTGCAAGGGTGACACTGAAGGCAAACCGCATGACACCTGTAATAGTAATACCTCCCCTGTGCATATATTGTGCATATATCAGGACAGTTGGCAAAGGAAAGAGTCAGTAAGCTTGGTACTGGATGCAATAGTGCTGTGCTTCTGTAGTACCTATCATGAGATAGGCAGGTGTTTGATTCACAGTACTGGCACGTGTGGGTGTGTGTGTCCATATATGTCACGTATGGTTGGGAATACATCCCACATGTTATCACTCTCCTGAACACTGTTGTTGACACCAGTACAGAGTGAAGTGTAGAAAGAAAGGCATAGGCTGGTGGTTAAACCTCAAACATGTAAAGTGTCTGTATGTGTGTGACATAGGTGTATATCTTTGTGAATGCCACATTGTGTATGTGTGTGTGTGTGTGTGTGTGTGTGTGTGTGTGTGTGTGTGTGTGTGTATG
The DNA here is from genome assembly GCF_019279795.1 of Protopterus annectens. NCBI lineage: Eukaryota > Metazoa > Chordata > Ceratodontiformes > Protopteridae > Protopterus > Protopterus annectens. Next base: position 1,167,120,428 of record NC_056741.1, on the reverse strand, counting down.
GCTGTCCATGTGTATGGCTGTCTGGTCCCTGAAGTGAGGCTATATTTTACCATAGTGAAATGTTAATGACCCCTCCCTCATCCACTCAATGCAATCTAGCATTCATGTTGATATCATCAATCGTAGACGGGCATTCTAACTGCCTGTTACCATGTACACCCTGGGGTGTGACCTGTTGTTACATAGCCTACTGATGGACCCCTCCCTCCCTACATACACTCACTGCACTGTAATATCCTTGTCGATGTCCTCGATCTTAGGCCATTCCAACTACGTGTACATATGTAATCTCTGTGGCAGGTCTTGTAATTGCGTAGTACTATAATGCTGACATGCACATAGGCAGGGGTTCTCATCTGAACACTGGCAGGTGTGTGTGTGTCAGAGTGTGTGCTACTGTGTCTGTGAATCCCTAAGTGTGTGGGTGTGTCTGTGTTTGCATGCTGTCATGGCAGTGGGTATTACTGCTTCCAAATGAGAAGCCACTATTTCCACTGGCCTTTACCCTTGTCATCCAGCATACCACTCTTTTACCTCTTCTGCACTCCAGGTAACTATACCTGTGATGTTACCCAGTATGGATGTGACGGCTCTGAACACAGTAGCTTACTACACAGCTATCATGCTCTTTGATCATTAGAAAAGTAAACATAATTGAAACATGGAAGAATATAACTGTGATGTGGAAGCTACAAAGTGCATGCAAGTATTGTCATACTGACCTGTGGGTAGTCAACTTGTACATATGGGACACTAACCACAAACACTGACATCCCCAGGGACATGCAACTACACCCAAAAGAGGAAGGCAGAACATCAATATCAACATGCTATTAGTGTTATTACACACGATACATACTGTTAAACATACAAAATGTATTCTAAAACTGTAATACATGGTATGTCTGCTGCCTGTCAACACTACTCAACAATATTAATCTACAATTGTCTACCTAGTATTTTCACCCTGTGCATCAGACCATATGAACATGTCCCTGCACCGATGGTGTGGATGACAGGGATGCAGCACAGGCATCATCATATGCACAGGGTGATAATGTTTGCCAGAGGCCTAGGCCGTGCCATTTGGATGACATCATGTGTGTGTGTTAGGGCCTGTGATATCATTGGGCATGTGTGGATGTTATGTGTGTGTGTGTGTGTGTGTGTGTGTGTGTGTGTGTGTGTGTGTGTGTGTGTGTTGAGGTGCCCTACATTTGTTTCCAGTGTGTTGGTATGCATGCACACAGGTCTGGCATGTGGCTGGCCTACACAGGGGTATTAGAGACAGCTGCAGACTGTACAAGGCAGGTGTCACAGTTCACAGTGTCTGGCCATGTCCACGTGACCTGCACCTGTGGGGGTTGCATGAGCACTACCAGGCAGTGGTCCAGATTGGGTACTGTCTGATGACACATGTCCACTGGAATCGAGTCCCTGTTGGGACCATCCAGAGCCATGTGCATGTGGCCTGCTGTGTCCTGGTGTGGACTGCACAGCACCAGCTGCACTGTTGTTGCTACCACCACTATGGGAGCGGGCAGGTGCAGTAGCATGTTCACGTAAACCTTCAACAGGTGATGTAGCTGACCTATGTCCACATGCCCGACGCCTCACTCCCACCAGATGTTCCAGCACAGATATTCCATGCTTGAAGAATGACATGCCACGGTCAAGGACTTCCACCATGTCACCCAATCGTCTATCCAAGACATCTGCAAGATGATGGTGAGCATTTGCAATTGCCTGGATGTTGTCAGTTAATGAACAGACAGCAGCCCTCTGAAGCCTCAGACCTTCTCTGCTGTGCCATTCAGCACATGCCTGAGCCTCCATTACAGCCCGAAACATGTGTCTGGTGACTTCAGCTGATGTGCTTTGTCTCGCAGGGGCATGTTGGCCAGTGGTCCTCCTACGAACAGCGCTGGGCACATGCCTGTGTGGGACATCACCAGTCTGTTGACTGGGATCATGGTGTGCAGGCACACCTTCCATAGTCTCCACACTTCTCTGTTCCATCCTACCTCCCTTCAACTGTCCTTCCTCTATGGCCAGTGGTGATGGGGTATGTGCAGGCAGGGGAACTATGTGCGAGGATGAGAGGGAGACAGGTGGAATGGCAACCAATGGCACAGATTCAGCCCCTGACAACCCTGCCTGTGCCTCAATCATGCTATCATAATCCCTTCTAGAGTCTGTGGGAACACTAACATCAGGTGGCCCGCAGGAGGTCAGCGCACCTACATCAACATCTGTGAGGGGAAGACAAGAACTGTACATTACAATTATACCAGACAGACAGAAACACACACCGACACAGATACATACAGACACAGACACACACAGACACACACAGATACACACAGATGCACAAAGATGCACACAGACACACAGATACACAGACACACAGACACACACACTACATGCAGGTGATATGACAGATTCCATTCAGCTTAGACAATTATAGTTTCAGCTTAGACAATTATAGTGGTAGTTATCATACATCCCTGAGTTGCACACAACAGCATGCATGTGTTATAGCAGATGGCATGCACCTTACACAATTATAGTAGTGGTTACCATGCATACCTGTATTACACCATTTGTGTTAGTAGCCTTTGCCCCATACCTGCAACACAATGCATGCACGTTGCACCATTGCACCACACTGCCATGGTGTGTGCAACATACACCACATTTTAGCAGACCATTGCTGACCTTTGTACATCTGCCACTGATGCTTTGTGTTGGCCACCGCTCCTATGTGTGAGGACATGAGCAGTAGGGTATGTCGACTGCATACTATGTTTGCCTGAGCCCTAGCTTGCATATCTCCCCCAAAGCAGTGCATGTCTGTTCAGCATTATTCTGCCTACCCCTGAGCTGAGTCTAGACATTGTGCATGTGGCTGTACACACATGTTTGACATGACTGTCTCTACTTTGCAATGGTGCCACAGACCAGCACAGGTGTACAGTACACCAGCCTGCTGTGTGGTGTATGACCTTGCCAATCCCATGTAGTATGACATGTTATCTGCTGACGTGTTGAATGACATGCATACATGTGTAACACAATGATGTCCTTTCCAATCTACAGTACGGTAATGGTGTCCCAATGCAGGGACATGTTATACTAACATGGGCCTTTAACTGCTGCAATATTGTCTGTCCACCCTACAAATACGCAGGGACATACTGCACATTGAGCTGATGTGCATAGCCATTGCAGGGCATCATGTGGCTTCACAGTTGCTATACAGTGTGAGCTACTGACACAGTTCATAGTCATGACTATGTTCACATACAATACATATCTAAAGTGGAATGTGCCCCACGTCACTGAGGTGTATACACATTAAACCCCAATGTGGAATGTGTGAACAGGACACAGAAGGGTATACAGATTACACCCCTGCACATCTGCAACCATATTACTGATGCATGGCAACTATGCCCACACATGGCTAACTTAACAGTATTCTATGTCCCACATGCCATCTGTGTACCTCGCACACATGAGGAGCAGGCATGACAGTGATGTCTGACACCAGCAAGGTGAATGTACTGTATCTGTGGCTTGCTTTGGTTGTATGTGTATGTTGTGCATCACATGTATGTATTTGGATACTGTATAGGTGAATGCTTCCATGTCGTGACACACTCAAGATGTTCAAGACATGTTATGTGGTGGTTTCATGTTATGCCTACACAACCTGTGCACAGGCCTGTATGATGTTTAGTGTTTCACATCTGCATTATCACCATTACACAAAGGCCATAGTTGTATTGTGTCAAGACAATGTGCAACAGGGTGTACACACATGTATATCACTTCTACTGTGTGTGTTGCTTCATGTCTCTGGCCATCCTCCATGGTCATGTGTACACATGTTCTGTCCAATGGCTGTGATGCCCATCATATTTCACATGTCAGTGTTATCCCATATGACATACACCCATAGATGTCATATGCTCCACTGAGGACAGGGTTATGCAGACAAATGGTGGTATGTATGGGATATGAGACATGTTTTGCAGGATAGTTGAGCAGTGTTGCAGTCAGCCAACTACATGTCATGGACATGTCAGATAGAACATGACATTGTGTGACATTCATAGCAAGGGTATACTCCACAAGGGTGTATCCCGTGGGACGGTCATACTCCAGCTCCAACACATTTAGAGTGTGTGCACACATATGCTCTCTGTACAGTACTGTTTGTATTCCATACATGTGTGTTGCTGATATGCAGTACCTGTCCCTACAGTGGAACACACCTCCACCATTGTATTCACTGTTGTCCACACATCTGGAAATGACAATTTGAAAGGTTTAGTGTAGGTGTTTCATATCATCCTCAATTGTTTCACAAATGGAGACACTGTGATGCATTGCAGGTCTGACCAGTGTCTATTAACAGGACCATCATACATTATGTGTACATGTGTTATGGCAGATAGCATCTTTCTTTCCCTCCAGTCTATTTGGCTGCTGTGCGTCCTGACTCGGAGGCTTGACCTAGGCTGAGACGTGGTCAATTGGTATATTCAAGCACTGATATTCCTGCCTACTACCCTCCTGGAAGCAAATGAAATTCACCAACTAAGACCATACCTTTCAGCTCCCTGAAAAAGCTACTCATTAAGAGAGTTAAACGTGGTCAATTGGTATATTCAAGCACCGATATTCCTGCCTACTACCCTCCTGGAAGCAAAGGAAATTCACCAACTAAGACCATATCTTTCAGCTCCCTGAGAAAACTACTCATTAAGAGAGTTAAATATGGCCATTTGGTATATTCAAGCACTGATATTCCTGCCTACTACCCTCCTGGAAGCAAAGGAAATTCACCAACTAAGACCATACCTTTCATCTCCCTGAGAAAATTACTCATTAAGAGAGTTAAACGTGGTCAATTGGTATATTCAAGCACTGATATTCCTGCCTACTACCCTCCTGGAAGCAAAAGAAATTCACCAACTAAGACCATACCTTTCAGCTCCCTGAGAAAACTACTCATTAAGAGAGTTAAACGTGGTCAATTGGTATATTCAAGCACCGATATTCCTGCCTACTACCCTCCTGGAAGCAATGGAAATTCACCAACTAAGACCATACCTTTCAGCTCCCTGAGAAAACCACTCATTAAGAGAGTTAAACGTGGTCAATTGGTATATTCAAGCACTGATATTCCTGCCTACTACCCTCCTGGAAGCAAGGAAATTCACCAAGACCATACCTTTCAGCTCCCTGAGAAAACTACTCATTAAGAGAGTTAAACGTGGTCAATTGGTATATTCAAGCACCGATATTCCTGCCTACTACCCTCCTGGAAGCAAAGGAAATTCACCAGCTAAGACCATACCTTTCAGCTCCCTCATTAAGAGAGTTAAAGTATGTCCTGTTTTTGTATGTTTGTCCTGACTACAAAGACTCTCGTATCTTAATTATGCTTCCCTCCAGAATAGCCAGCAGTCAATAACCTCCAATCCCCTCATTCTTACTACTGCTGAATCTCTATTAATATCTTGCTCAACTATTCATATTGCTGTTATATAGCATATTTCCTCTCTCCCTACCGTTTTATTAGCCCCTTGCTCAGGTACCAGTCATTGCAATTATATAACTGGCCACAAGGTGGCGCCTCACCAATTCTCTATATTTTTTTCCTCATAGACTTTTTTTACCTCCCTTTACCCTACTTACTAGTCTTTTAACAGTATCACTTCCCGGATCTGCTTCTGTCTTCACCCTCTCCTCCCTCACCTTGCTATATCACACTCTAGTACACCAATTTAATATATCTCTATAGATCATCCGACTTTACCATATACACTTTCTCTCACTCTCTGACCTACCTGCTTTTTCTTCCATTCCACTGATTGTTTTCCGTAGTAATCCACTCTCTTGTGTCTTACTGTAGGGCTTTAGTTTTCTCCCTAAGCTCTCCTAACTGATTGGTTATATGCCATTATTATAGCTCACCTACACCCTATTATCTCCCTCTTTCCCATTAGGCTCTTCATCCTTGATTTCCCTTACTTTCCAATCTACCTTCCCACTTTACTCCCACTCACTTATCATACCTGTACTCCTACCTCTTTGCCCCTCCTCCATCACGTATCCTTCCCACTGTCTTCTAACCTGACGATCTCTACCTTGTGGATTCCTGCCTATGACATGAAATCTGGGTTACTCCCCTCTTACCCTCCCCCAATGTCTCCTACTATCCTAAAAATATATCCCGTTATTCACTGATGCCATCTTTCTTTCCCTCCACTCTTTTTTTCTGCTGTGCATCCTGACTCAGAGGCTTGACCTAGGCTGAGAGTAAGCATTTTTATGATTACTAAAAATATAGTTTGCTATGTCTACCTATTAATATGGACATATCCTAACTTAAAGTTTAGCTCTCTAACTTAAATTGTGTGAACTTTTTTGAAAGACTGACTATTACTGAGAGTTAGCTTTTTGTTTGCAACTGCTTCACTCTTTGCGAATATCTGCATTTTGATATCAAAGATCTGTGTGGCTTTCCATGTACCTAGTGAATGATCATTTCTCTCTGATGAAAGGGAACTTGTGCCGATAATTACTCGGACCTGCTTAGCGTCTACACGTGGGCTTATAAATTGTGTGCATCATAGAGTGCCATTGTGAAGGACTGTTTGTTTAATATGCAGAGTCCTATCTGAAATATAAACTGTACACTGTGTAATGCTTGTTATATTTAGCTGTGTATCCTTTGTTTAATATGCAGAGTCTCATCTGAAATCTAAACTGTATACTGTGTAACGCTGGTTGTTTTTAGCTGCGTATCCATTAAAATGGTCTGTTTGTTTAATATGCAGAGTCCCATTTGAAATCTAAACTGTATACTGTGTAACGCTAGATTTAATTAGCTGTGTATCCTTGTCGCTATTCACCTTTACCTAGTTAGAGCCACTAGGATACTTTTAGTCTCATGCTGAACCAGGGTCACATTGCCTTTAGTCGTATGCTTAATGTGTGTAGCTCTTATACACTTAGCCGAAAGCATGCTACCATATTATTCCCTATTTACTTAGCGACTGGCCGAGGTTTATTTCATTACACTGGAAACAAGATAATATTATCTATAATTGCACCAACCTCTGGCTCCTTACCTAACAGGTAACTAGCAGTTCTAACTTACTTTCTGCGGAGTCTAACATAGTTCTCCACTCCTTTTGAAGTTGGCGGTTAGTGCTTCTGATTTTACCTATACGGAATACACGCTGCCTGTCTCAATCTCTCCTTAACATAGGACACAGGTCGGTGTTTACCGATTAGCCTTTTTCAGGCTACAACTGGATTTTTAACCAATATATCGCTGATATAGAACCTATTTCATAATGATTTTAAGCTAGTACTGTACAGTTTAACAATGGCTTTATGCAATAGTCCCATCTAATAATACAAGGTAAAATATTGTCTCTACCCTTATACTGTACCTTTTAAGTATTCAATAGGACCAGTTGTTAGACTCATTGATCTATCTGAGTTTTTTCTTATTTATTTCATGGTCAAGATGTGTTTTTATCACATTGTCTAAATGAATTGTAACATGGATACTTAGCAGATGTTGTTAGCAAATACTTTTACATGCATGTATTATAATAACATTTGCTTTCCAATACTTGCACTGTTAGCCTTATGATCTCTCTCTCTTCCTACCCTATACTAGCGTGGTCAATTGGTATATTCAAGCACTGATATTCCTGCCTACTACCCTCCTGAAAGCAAAGGAAATTCACCAACTAAGACCATACCTTTCAGCTCCCTGAGAAAACTACTCATTAAGAGAGTTAAAGTATGTCCTGTTTTTGTATGTTTGTTCTGACTACAAAGACTCTTGTATCTTAATTATGCTTCCCTCCAGTATAGCCAGCAGCCAATAACCTCCAATCCCCTCATTCTTACTACTGCTGAATCTCTATTAATATCTTGCTCAACTATTCATATTGCTGTTATATAGCATCTTTCCTCTCTCCCTACCTTTTTATTAGCTCCTTGCTCAGGTACCAGTCGTTGCAATTATATAACTGGCCACAAGGTGGCGCCTCACCACTTCTCTATATTTTTTTCCTCATAGGTTCATAGGGTCATAGGTTCATACTAGGCTATCTGCCCAAGGGCATTTATAAGCCTAGCCCATAGTTATGTGGCTTTCGCCACCCCTTTAGTTTGAATAAAAACTATGCCTATCATTTTGCTGTGCCTCTGTCAAGCAGTGACACTGAAGTAATCCCTGGGGTATATCTGCAATCTCCCATCCATTGGTCAAGATTCCTCTTGAACAAGGCCAGAGAGGTGCTCTGCCTCACATGTACCGGGATTTTGTTCCACAGCATAGGGAGTCTCTGGGTGATGAATCTGTCCCTCCAGCACGTTCTATTTATAACCGTGTCAAGGTTTAAGTCTCCGCCCTTGTGGTTCTGAGGGATCTAGATTTTTGAGGTGAAGCATATTCATCAAATCTGGGTTTGACATGGCCTTATATGTCAGGCACAGGTCACCTCTGAGCAAGCGGTATGAGACTGAATAGAGCTGGAGTTCTTTCAGTCTGGCAGCATAAGACATATTTTTGAGACCCTTTATCCTTTTGGTGAGGAACTTTTGGGGCCTTTCAAGCTGCAGCAGGTGTCTGGTCAGATACATTCGAACGGGGCATTGTACTCAATCATAGGTCTAATGAGTGATGAGTACAGGGGGACGATGACCTCCCTTGATCTAGATGTGAATCCATTCATGATCAGGTGGGCGATATAGAAGGTTTTCCTAACTACTTTAGCAACATGAGTGTCAAACGAAAGGCTACTGTTAACCTGGGTCCCCAGATCCCTGATGACTTTTTCTGTGCTCAGTGGATTGCCACCTATATGGTAGCTAGGGGTAACCTTGTTTTTCCCGAAGGGTATGACTATGCATTTTTTGGCGTTTAACTTCAGGCCATGGCTCTGGCACCAGTTATCCGTTTCTGTGAGGCCCTTCTGGAGGATATCTGTGTCAGATGTGTTTTCGACTATGGCACCCAGTTTGCAGTCATCTGCAAACTTTGTCAGCCATAACCCTCCTGTGTTTGCTTGTACTTCAGAAAAGTAGATGCTGAACAAGAGTGGACCCAGGACTGAGCCCTGTGGGACACCACTTGTGACAGGCTTTGAGTCTGACATGACTCCAGCAACTCTGACCCTGTGGGTTCTGTCACTTAGCCAGTTTGCAACCCATCTTGTGATGTATGGGTTTACATTCAAGCTGATGAGTTTTTCGATGATACCTGAGTGGGGTATTGTGTGAAGGCCTTTGCCAGGTCGAGGTAGGCTGTATGGACTGCCTTTCCCTCATCAATGGCCTTGGTGACTGTCTCGAAAAAGTCAACCAAGTTTAAGAGGCAGGATCTGCCTTTGACAAAGCCAAACTGGGTTGGATCCAAAGTCTGCAAGTTCCCTATGTCCTTATTTATGAGTTCCATTATGATCCTCTCCATGGCTTTGCAGATAAGGCTTGTCAAGCTAATGGGGCGGTAATTTCCAGGGTCTGTGGAGGCACCGCCCTTATGAAGTGGGACCACAGTCGCCGTGCTCCACTCCTTGGGTACGTATCCTGAGGTGAGGCTAAGATTAAACAGCTGTCCTAACTGTGGGTTTAATTCCTCATTGAGTTCGTGGAGCACACAGCCGGGACACCATCCAGTCCCATGGATGCTGCGGTTTTTGCCTTAGTGGGGGCAGTTCTCACCTGGGCGTTGGAGATGTTTGGGGGCTACAATCCTCTGGAATAGATATCTATCGTTTTGGGGGGGGAGAAGTTTGCACTGAACCTGTCAGCCAGTATGTTGGCAATGTGTGTAGGTTCAGTAATTTGCACATCATTTTGAACTAATTCTGAGCATATCTGGGAGTTTCCTCCTAGGTTTCTAACATAGCTAAAGAAGGCCTTATGATTCTCTTTAGAGTCCTTGGCGATTTTTCTCTCAAAATTTGCCTTGGATGATTTTATGAGAGCTCTTAGTTTTTACTTATAATGATCAAAGGTGTCTTACCTTTCAAGGATTTTGCTCTATCTTGTAGTAGCTTCCTCCTTTTGTTGTAGAGCTTGTTTATGGCTGGGGTCCACCAGACTGGACGCTTGCCTTTGGTACAGAGAGTCTTAGTTTTGTTTGGGATTGCCTGATCCATGCAGTCCTGTAGGTGCTGGTAGAAGGCATTTGTAAGTGATTCAGCGGTTTGAGTAATGTTTACCACTGGCTCAGGGGCCTTAAAGGAGACCACACTAGTTTTTAGAAGTGTGAAATCGGCTTTTGAGAAGTTTTTCACTGTGGTCTTTTTTGTTTCAGGTGGGGGCGGGATGAGGACCTCCAGCGAGATTAGTTTATGATCTGATCTCACCAGTGAGGGGTATACTTCCGGCGTTGAACATTTTGATCCCATGTTCATGATGATGAGATCAAGTATGTTTTCTCCTCTTGTGGGGATGGTGACTAGTTGTTCCATGGCATTTGAGTTTATGAATTCCAGGAATCTTTGGGTTAGAGTGTTCGGGCTTGAGTAGTGTTCCCAGTCTATATTAGGGTAGTTGAAGTCACCTAGTATGATGGTGTTTGGAGATACATTTATCCCTCCAATGTTTTCAGGAAGGCCATGTGAGGTTCCTGAGTTTGAGAGGGTGGCCTGTAACATGCTACAAATTGCAGAGCAGTCTTGCCTATGGTTAATTGCACCTGGATGGTCTCCAATGCATCGTGCGTTGCCACCAACCTTGAGGTGTGGGTGTCCTTTATGAATATGGACACCCCTCCTTTCTTGGTGTTGTCCGGATTTTGGGGCGGGCGCATGATATGAGGTGAAACCTGTTAGTGCTGGGGTGCTCTCAGGAGCCTTGAACCAGGTTTCTGTCACAGCACAGACATCGATGTTCTCCATATTGAGAAGGGCCTCGAGTGCGTGCATCTTGAGATTGAGACTTCTGGCATTGAGCAGCATTACCCTTAGTTTTTTCCTTTTTGGTGTTCTAGGGTGGTAGGTTTAGAATTTGAGCCTTGCCTAAAAAGGCACTATGGGGTGGCAAGAGCCTTTGCCAATATCCGGAAGCCCAGGGTGACAGGTGCAAGCCGTCCCTTGTGAAGCAGCGTGGCTTGTCCAGCATGTCATCCCAGGCAGACAGACATTGGATCCCCTTTGAATGACACCAGAATTTAAGCCAATTATTAAAGCTGATCATCTTATCACTGTATTGTGGCATCATTCTAGGTGAAGGTAGGATACTGCTCAAGGTCAGGGTCATACCTGCCTGGGCTACATAATCAGAGAGCTCCTCGATGTCCCTTTTTATGTAGTCCAAGGAGGTACATCTCAGGTCGTTGACACCAGCGTGGACAATGACTGAGTCATACTTGTACCTGCTGTTGAGAGACCTGAGTGCTTGCGTTATGTGGCGGATTCTAGCGCCCGACAGGCAGCTTACTGTGACCTTCTCTTTACTCAGTCTGGTGAGCGGGACTTCAGTGTGTCTGACTATGGAATCACCAATGACAAGTCTGTCTGGCATTTTGTTTGGCCTTAAGGGCTGTGACTGTTTGACACTCTGACTGTGTGGTCTATGTGTTGCATGTGTTGGGTCGTGAGGTGGTAGTTGTTTGGGTGTCTGCTTTGGTGGCCTCTGCTGTTTTGGTAAATTTTTGATCAGAGCCTCCGAGTATTTTTTTACCTCCCTTTACCCTACTTACTAGTCTTTTAACAGTATCACTTCCCGGATCTGCTTCTGTCTTCATCCTCTCCTCCCTCACCTTGCTATATCACACTCTAGTACACCAATTTAATATATCTCTATAGATCATCCGACTTTACCATATACACTTTCTCTCACTCTCTGACCTACCTGCTTTTTCTTCCATTCCACTGATTGTTTTCCGTAGTAATCCACTCTCTTGTGTCTTACTGTAGGGCTTTAGTTTTCTCCCTCAGCTCTCCTAACTGATTGGTTATATGCCATTATTATAGCTCACCTACGCCCTATTATCTCCCTCTTTCCCATTAGGCTCTTCATCCTTGATTTCCCTTACTTTCCAATCTACCTTCCCACTTTACTCCCACTCACTTATCATACCTATACTCCTACCTCTTTGCCCCTCCTCCATCACGTATCCTTCCCACTGTCTTCTAACCTGACGCTCTCTACCTTGTGGATTCCTGCCTATGACATGAAATCTGGGTTACTCCCCTCTTACCCTCCCCCAATGTCTCCTACTATCCTAAAAATATATCTGGCTGTTCACTGATGCCATCTTTCTTTCCCTCCACTCTAATTGGCTGCTGTGCGTCCTGACTCGGAGGCTTGACCTAGGCTGAGAGTAAGCATTTTTATGATTACTACAAATATAGTTTGCTATGTCTACCTATTAATATGGACATATCCTGACTTAAAGTTAAGCTCTCTAACTTAAACTGTGTGAACTTTTTTGAAAGATTGACTATTACTGAGAGTTAGCTTTTTGTTTGCAACTGCTTCACTGTTTGCGAATATCTGCATTTTAATATCAAAGATCTGTGTGGCTTTCCATGTACCTAGTGAATGATCATTTCTCTCTGATGAAAGGGAACTTGTGCCGATAATTACTCGGACCTGCCTAGCGTCTACATGTGGGCTTATAAATTGTGTGCGTCATAGAGTGCCATTGTGAGGGACTGTTTGTTTAATATGAAGAGTCCTATCTGAAATCTAAACTGTACACTGTGTAATGCTTGTTATATTTAGTTGTGTATCCTTTGTTTAATATGCAGAGTCCCATCTGAAATCTAAACTGTATACTGTGCAACACTAGTTGTTTTTAGCTGCGTATCCATTGAAATGGTCTGTTTGTTTAATATGCAGAGTCCCATTTGAAATCTAAACTGTATACTGTGTAACGCTAGTTTTAATTAGCTGTGTATCCTTGTCGCTATTCACCTTTACCTAGTTAGAGCCACTAGGATACTTTTAGTCTCACGCTGAACCAGGGTCACATTGCCTTTAGTCATATGCTTAATGTGTGTAGCTGTTATACACTTAGCCGAAAGCATGCTACCATATTATTCCCTATTTACTTAGTGACTGGCCGAGGTTTATTTCATTACACTGGAAACAAGATAATATTATCTATAATTGCACCACCCTCTGGCTCCTTACCTAACGGGTAACTAGCAGTTCTAACTTACTTCCTGCGGAGTCTAACATAGTTCTCCACTCCCTTTGAAGTTGGCGGTTAGTGCTTCTGATTTTACCTATATGGAATACACGTTGCCTGTCTCAATCTCTCCTTAACATAGGACACAGGTCGGTGTTTACCGATTTGCCTTTTTCAGGCTACAACTGGATTTTTAACCAATATATCGCTGATATAGAACCTATTTCATAATGATTTTAAGCTAGTATTGTACAGTTTAACAATGGCTGTATGCGATAGTCCCATCTAATAATACAAGGTAAAATATTGTCTCTACCCTTATACTGTACCTTTTAAGTATTCAGTAGGACCAGTTGTTAGACTCATTGATCTATCTGAGTTTTTTCTTATTTATTTCATGGTCAAGATGTGTTTTTATCACATTGTCTAAATGAATTGTAACATGGATACTTAGCAGATGTTGTTAGCAAATACTTTTACATGCATGTATTATAATTACATTTGCTTTCCAATACTTGCACTGTTAGCCTTACGATATCTCTCTCTTCCTACCCTATACTAGCGTGGTCAATTGGTATATTCAAGCACTGATATTCCTGCCTACTACCCTCCTGGAAGCAAAGGAAATTCACCAACTAAGACCATACCGTTCAGCTCCCTGAGAAAACTACTCATTAAGAGAGTTAAAGTATGTCCTGTTTTTGTATGTTTGTCCTGACTACAAAGACTCTCGTATCTTAATTATGCTTCCCTCCAGAATAGCCAGCAGCCAATAACCTCCAATCCCCTCATTCTTACTACTGCTGAATCTCTATTAATATCTTGCTCAACTATTCATATTGCTGTTATATAGCATCTTTCCTCTCTCCCTACTGTTTTTTTAGCCTTTTGCTCAGGTACCAGTCATTGCAATTATATAACTGGCCACAAGGTGGCGCCTCACCACTTCTCTATATTTTTTTCCTCATAGACTTTTTTTACCTCCCTTTACCCTACTTACTAGTCTTTTAACAGAATCACTTCCTGGATCTGCTTCTGTCTTCACCCTCTCCTCCCTCACCTTGGTATATCACACGCTAGTAAACCAATTTAATATATCTCTATAGATCAGCCGACTTTACCATATACACTTTCTCTCACTCTCTGACCTTCCTGCTTTTTCTTCCATTCCACTGATTGTTTTCCGTAGTAATCCACTCTCTTGTGTCTTCCCGCTCTGTTCGCCCTTCGGGCTCACTCCGATCCCCTACCCTGCCCCCAATTCCCACCCATACCCAGTGTCTCTACACTTATACCCTCATAACCACACCTCCTTTTACCTAAAACCAATCTTACACTCACTACCAGCCACACCCTATATCTATATCTCCACCCCCTCAAATATATCTCCTCCCACTACCACCAGCTTATTCTCCCAAAACTTAACCCCTACTCTTCTCCTTCTCCTCTAATACCCACTATGCATTCTTCTACTATGCCTTACCAACACCAATGTTTACTAGTACTCTCACTATTGACTACTCTTACCACTACCTAACCTCCTATGAACAACCCCTTTTCTCTACTTTTATTATCCCTTCCAAATACACTGCAACGCCTTTTCCAGCTTTATACACAAGCTTTCTCAATGCTATCTATAAGCCCAGCTACTTTCAAGCTAAATATCATCAACTAATTCATATTAAATACTCAATACTTAACAATAGAAAGTTATTCGACTACCATTGTAAACCTCCCCAATACTATAGCTTTACTTTACTCCACTTCTTAATAGATGGAGACATTCATCCCAACCCAGGCCCAAAGACTCACTTATCCCCCACTAACAGTAACCAATATAACACAATCCCCTTACCATCAACCAAACCCTCTAAATCACTCTTAATAGCCCATCTAAACATACATAGTATATGCAACAAAATACCTCAAATTCATGCTCTTCTGTATGTTCACCAGTTCGACATCCTCTGCCTAACTGAAACATGGCTAAAACCCACAATAAAAGATATTGAAATTATCCCCACAGGCTATAATATCATTCGACAAGACCGCATAAATAAAAAAGGTGGAGGGGTAGCAATTCTCTATAAAGCAGGTCTACAAATTAGCAAAATAAACCATAAACTACCCTCAGAAAATAACATAGAAATAATTATTTCTAAATTACAGCTTAACCACCATAAATCAGTTAACATCATCTGCACTTATCTTCCACAAGGTAAAATCCTTACAGTACTAGAAGACCTACTAAACTGGTTTTCCTCAAATCTCCCTCAAGAAACAATACTACTAGGAGACTTTAATATCGACTGGAATTCATGTAATAGTACCAATCCATCCACCTTGATGTATGGCTTCTCTCAAGCTATAAACTCGGCAACTAGAACAAATAAATTTAATAATAAAGAAAGCATCCTGGATTGGATACTAGCAAATTGTCCACAGCAAAACTACACAACAGGAACACTCCCAGATGACCTTAGTGATCACTCTCTAATATATATAATCAGACATAAAACAAATGTAAATATCTCTACTCCAGTTAGAACTGCCAGTAGCAAAAATAATTTTGACCAAGAACTGTTCCTAACTGAACTTAAACAATGCAACTGGTCACCACTTAAGTCCCTCCCAATAAATGAAGCAGTAACTTACTTCAATACTACTTTCCTAGCAATCCTAGACCATCATGCTCCAGTGCATTCCATAAGAATGAAAAATAAACCGGCACCATGGCTCACAAATCAGACTAAGAAGCTAATCCTTAGCAGGAACAAATTTTGGGCTAAATGGCGTACCACAAAAGACAAAATTGATCACCAAACTTTTAGGCAACAAAGAAACATAACAAAATAAGCTGTCCTACAAGACAAAAATAACTTTTATATCCAACTTCAAAAATCATCCCTTCAGCAACCACAAAAGTTCTGGTCTACTATAAACAGACTTCTATCCCCAGGTAAAGTAGCCACACCTAATCCACTAGGCTCCAACCCTGACTGTCCAACACAAATAGCAAATGCTTTTAATACTTTTTTTACTTCTGCTGTACTAAATCTAGCAAATCAACAAAACCCTGATACCTCCAATTTGCCCAATACAAACTCCATTCCTCCCCCTTTCCACCTTGAACCTATACTCACCTCCTATATCTCTTCCTTACTTCAAAAATTAAAACCTACTGCCCCCTCAGCAAATAAATTACCAGCAGAATACCTCCGACTAGGAGCCTTAGCCATTGCCTACCCAATCTCCATATTGATCAATAGAACCATAAAAGAAGGCACTATCCCGTCAATTTGGAAAATCTCACACATTATTCCTCTTCACAAAGGTGGTGACTCCACTGAGTACTCTAACTATCGTCCCATAGCTCTACTGTCTCCACTTGCTAAAATAATGGAGAAATGTATCCACAAACAATTAATAACCCACTTACTCCACTACAATCTCTTAGCTAACTGTCAACATGGTTTCCGTCCTTTCCACAATACCACCACAGCCTTGCTATCCTTTACCAACTGCATCAACAAAATCATAATAATAATATTCTTTCCTCAGCATTCTTTGTAGACCTATCTAAAGCCTTCAACATGGTCAACCATCAACTTCTCCTCCACCTACTAAAGTCACTATCTCTTGATAATTCTGCTATGAACTGGTTTACGTCCTACCTGGAAAACCGAAAACAAGCAGTTCTCTGGCAAAACCATCTTTCAGACCTCCTTCGCACCTCCCTAGGTGTCCCACAGGGCTCCATTTTAGGTCCACTATTGTTTTCCATTTTTATGAATGACCTTCATCTCTCTATTCCACTCGCTACCTGCGTTCAATATGCTGATGACTCTACAATCATTTGTTCAGCTTCATCTCAAACTGAACTTCATTCTCTCACACAAAAATCCTTCACCACTATAGAACAATGGTTCTCCAACCACTGTCTTCTCCTCAACCCAAAAAACAAAAAAAAACAAATTATTGCTCTTTACACTCTCTCACTTGTCTCCCCCTCTTAATTTTACACTTACATCCAGCAATGGTACCATTATTTCTCCAGACCCCATCACCAAACTCCTAGGTATTACAATTGACAATCAACTAAAGTTTGACACTCACATAAACACCACAATAAAATCTACTAACAAAAAACTTGGATCCCTCAATAGAATCAAACATTTCCTGACACCGCTAGCCAGAACCACAATAGCTAGAACCCACTTAATCTCTACCCTGTTATATGCTTTCCCCATATATACCAATCTGTCTAAAAATAATCTCAACAAACTAGCTAGATCGTATAATAATATTGCCAGATTTGCTACTAACTCTCCATACAGGACCCATCACTGTCAGAATCTAAAACAACTAGGCTGGCTTGAATTACCTCACCTATTACAATTTAACCAACGTATAATCACCCATAAAGTCCTTCACCAACTCAACAACACCCCAGTTCTCTCTACCCTTGTAACACCATATAATAACTTGAGGAAACTGCGCTCCACTAACGAAATGTTGATGCACGCTTCCTTATCAAATAATTTAGCAGGGGACTCCATATTCTCTTATTCAATTGGTAAAATATGGAATCACTTACCACAAAACCTTACAACCCTAACCTCTCTCCCACTATTCAAAACTAACCTAAAACATTTCCTTTCTAACCACTGGTTATGCTCTTGTACCAACCCTGACTAACTGGTGTTTTCAAACTAGCTGTTTCCATCAAATCATAAATTCTCATTCAGAACTAGTTATGGACCTATTTTCTAAACTAACCTACCTTTATCAATTCCTAACACTGTCTTTCCTGAGTACTACTTATCATGCTGAACACTTCTATACATCTTCTTTCAATGCTTTTTGTAAATTTTATTATACTGAAGATGACTAACTCTATTTTTTAATGTCATGTACTAATTTTTTTGTATTGGATGTTTCTGTTTCTGTATATTTTTAATATGTATTATAGAATGTCTTTGAAATTGGAGCTTTTCTCCCTGGGCCTCCACTGAAAATGGACATGTATCCAGTTGGACTAGCCTGGTTAACAAATGTAAAATAAAATAAAATAAAAAATAAAAATAATGCAATTAATATGTTCCATGCATTATCAAGCCTGGTAAATAATAATAATCTTACCTGACACAGGCTGCTGTCACTGCAAAACACCAGAGGTACCTAAAAAGGAGCGTCACAGCAGTAAGATCATTATCCACACCTGTGTGATAGCTACAGGGTGCAATGTCCATGTTAGCACATAAGCCAGTACAATACACTATACTATGGAGTATGCACATCTGTGCATACATAGAGTAGCAGCATATAGTATGTGGCATGTGCGCATACATGCCTTGCATATGATGTTACATTACATATTGTACAGTAACACATGTAACTATATGAAATATAGTTGTGTTTTAAGTGCAGTAGTGACTTACCAGGCAACTCCAGGCTCTGTTGTTGAGAGACACCCACCTCCACAATACCAGCTAAAGCTTGTGAATAGAGGTCTGCAGGTGTCCCCAGGTTGGCCAGTAGCTCATTGGAACATGTGAGTGGGGGCTGGGTGAGTGGCCCCTCACCTGTTGCACCTTGTTCCCTGACAATTGCATTAGTATGCTGTTTCACCCATCTTATGAGGTCAGTGCAGTGTTGGCGCACCTGCTGATAAGTGTGATTGTGACTGCCAACATCATTTACCCTCCTGCAGAGTTCCTCCCACAGGGCATCCTGCTGCTGTGCATCCTGTGGCACATGGCTGAAGAGTATTGTGTGGTTGTTGAGGAGGTATGGGACAAGGGCTTCATCCTCCAAGCAGCTGTATGCCGGCAGTCTGCTAAGTGGCATACCTGGAAGACATAATGATGGAGACAGGTCACAGTAACTCACAGAGAAGTACAGCAGTACAGCTGAACATACATGTGCATCACATTTATTAAGATTACAAATATGTCTTTGCAAATCTACATGACACTAACACCACTGATGTATAAGTCACACACATTTGACACTTACTGGTGATGTGATGTTATTGCCATATATATGTGTGTGTCATGTGATGACATTGCTTATACACCATGTGGATGTTGTCTTGATGTGGGCATGTCTGTTTGTCTGTACTGGTGTCTTTACCTATCAGCACATGCCTGGATGTGTTCACATTAATGCAGTTGACCTTAATGCTGTGTATATGTCACATATATAGTCATACATAGCCATTAGGGGCATGACCTGTGACCCTGCAGACTTGCAAGCATCTATGTGTTTTGCCATATACATCTACATGGCACTGTACAGCTGTGTAGCATCCTGGCATGTATTGCCTGTGTTGTACATGTGTAACACATGGGACAATAGCTAGCCTGATGGTATTTGCAGGGATGGATATCAACTATAGCATGTATGGTCATAGTGATCTAGTAGGCTATATGCCCTGGGCCATTTATGAGCCTAGGCAGACAGGTTACCTAGCTGTAGGCAACAGACAGGTAAGTTTCAGTGGCCAGTTCAAGCAGTGCCACAGAACTGATCCACAGGGTTACTGATATAGTTGGCATGCGGTCATCACACCATGTCACAGAGAGGGGCAATGTGCAGCTTCGCTGGCAGGGATGCATAGTATGGCAAGAGTATCTTAAGTGTATGGGACAGAGGTCTGTCAGGCATGTTGTGATCCTTGTACTAAAAAGGTGGATGTCCATGATGTATGTGTTTATGGATCAGGATGTGCTAAGTGTAGCATGTCCAACACCTCTGGGTTGGACATGGCTTTATTCAGGGTAGGCTGCATGCTACATAGTGCAGCTAGGGATTGGGAAGGGCAGTGTAGGCCATCTACACATGAGCATAACCCTTAAAGGAAATATGTGATTTATTATGGGTCACATGGGTGTTGAGTATGGCTGAGCAATTATCTCTATATTCCTGGATGGCACCCTGTCATGATTAGGGGTGCCACATACGACTACCTGTCTGGTGTGGTGAAGTAACTATCAAAGGAAAGTACTGTCCAGCTGCATCCTATACACACAGTTGCCATTATGTTGACCGCTGCCTAGGTGGTAGTTAATGGGTACAGGGTTTGTAACATAGGGGATGACAATGCACAGATTGTGGCCATATGTCACACACAACACATCTGATGCACTAAGGCCCTTCTGTATGTTGAACGCAGCACACATTGAGTCGACTATTGCTCCTAGTTCATAGTCATTTGCAAACATCAGTAGGCTGATACCTTCTGTGTTAATCTGTGTGGTATAGATAACAAATAGGGGGAGTACCAGGAATGACCCCTATATTCCTGCGACTGGCACTGGTTTGATGTGCATGTATTAGTCTGACACCTTCTGTAGTGTTGGTTCTGCCAGCAATCCAGTTGCCAACCACCCCTGTGACATAGGAATATACACCTAGTTTACTGAGCGTAGCTGGAACACAGTACGGGTGATGGTGTCCTACAACCTGGCAAGGTAATGATATGCAGTGTGAATCAACCCTACTGACATCTACATCTGTACCCAGTACATCAACTATGTTGATCATGGTTCATGGCTGTACAGACCAGACTCAGCAGGGTAGTTGTGCACTATGTCCCATTATCAATGGTTTCTCCCCCTTTGTGGGGTGTGATAATTGTTTCTGTGTGCCATTCGGTGTGTACACAGCCTGACATGGAGCTATGATTGAACATGATGTGTATGTGGATAGCTGAATGTTCTTACATTTGTGTAGGATACACTCTGGGATGTTGACAGGTCCTATGAAAGCTGTATGTATGGCTTTAGAGAGTGCAGCTTGTACCTGCATAGTCATTAGTACAGGGGCCCTGTAGTGTACATGGATATATTACTAAGTGTACCTGTTGGGGGGATGGGAGTGGGTTTAGGTTCTCCAAGACCCTATCTGGATGAACAGGTGCTAGTTCTGTAGGTGCAGTACTTCCCATGCCATAGTGCTGTGCAGCACGGCAGGTCTTGTCGTTGCCATTACGATTAATGACACAGCTATAGAATGCTCTGTGCTTGGCCTCATAATATGTGGCTGATTAGTTTCACAGTAGCTTTGTGTGGTTTTATATGGTGCATCTGCATCTTACTGAGGCTTACCAGGGATTACCTACACTCATTTGTTTTCACTCTTGCAACAGTTACTGCCTTCTGTTGTACAGATAAAAGCATGGTACCACCAGTCTGCCTTCTTGTTTGTGTTGGGTTGAATCCTGGTTCTGTTTCAATGGCACAATCACTCCACATATGTGACTGCTTAAGGTTCATTTGTGTAGGATTCAGCATTTGGACATGCATTGTCCATCTGCATGGGTGCCATGACAGTCACCACTCTGCTCTTAGGAAACATAACATTGACACTGGAGACTAACTATGTGTAGCATACTGTTAGCCCTGTTTGTGTGACTACTGTGATCCAGGTCAGTGGGGTCAATGGAATCCAACATGCATTGAGCGCAGGTGTTGGTACATGAGGAGTCTTCCCAGTTCATAATGGAATAGTTGAGAGTAGCCATTATTATGGTTCTGTCTCAGACCTAATCTTCCCAATTACAGCACATTATGACAGTTGGGATGTCTGCGGCCTGGTGCGCGATCTGTCTCAAGGTGCATTTTGAATTCCACTTTGGCACAAAGGTAGTTTCTCAGCATAATGCATCTGGATTTATGCAAGTGCAACTAACGTGGGGGGTGTACATATCCTTCAGGAATATGGACACACCTGTGGCCCGTGTGTTCCAATAAAGGATAATGGGCAAGAGGTGTGGTATGGGTTATAACATGGTCATGCGGGTGTGCTCTCCTGAGTGTTGAAACATGTCTCAGCCACTGCACAGATATGTTCTCCATGTTAGGGATTGACATATGTGTGTCTGTATAGTATTTCTGACATGTATCATTGCATAGCGAGACCAACAGTTTACTGCTTGGCTGTCCCTGTAACAGCAGTGGACCTTCACTTGAACCATGCATGATGAAGGCACTATAGGGGAAGCATGAGCCCTAGGCAGTATCCAGATTTTAAGGGGTGACAGGTGCAGGCCCTGTCTGGTAAAGCATCATGGTCTGTCAACCATGCAATCCCAGGGTGACAGACACTGGACACCTTTTGACTTGTACCACTACACTAGAAAATTGTGGAATACAATCCTTTTGTCCCTGTACTGCAGTATCATTCTGGCCAATGGCAAAATGTTACCCAGGCCTTGGGACATACCTGCATAGACTACAAGACCTAACAGTTCCTACATGCAGTCCGGGCTACTGCATCACAGGTCCTGCACAACAACATGGAATATGCCAGAGGCATGTGTATAGTACAAAAGGTGGTCTGAGTGTATGGGTATGTGGTTAATCATGGCAGACAGGCAGCTGACAGTATGTATTTCCTCATATAGGTTGGTGTGTAACATAGTGCTAGAGTTTGCATTCACAAATGAGTACTGTTGGGCATGTTTCCAGTCAGGTGTTCTGAGGTGTGGCACAGTTATGCAAACTGTGTCATACAGTTTGTGTATTTCGGAGTCTGTCTGTTCCAGCTTGGGGGTTCACTTGTTTGGCCAGATACTTAGATGCGTCTCTGAATGTGTGTGATTTCTGGTAGTGTGTGTGTGGGTGTCCTTACTGTGTTCTGGTAAGGGTATGTGTCAGCTGTGTTGATGAGCTGTATGTGTTAACCTACACCTCATGACTGTCCAGTCCAGTCATGGCTGTAGACTGGGCTGCCTTCCAGCTTACCCATGTAGCTGCATCCCAAACGATGTGTGGGGTGGGGTGTGGTGTTAGGTGGGTTTGTCAGTGTACATGGCATAGAGATTATATTCCCCCAGGATGGTCACATACACAAAGCTGACATTAGTAAATACAAGTAGCTGACTAGTGGACATGTCTGTATGAGCATTCAGTACTACAAGTACCAAGTACTGTATTTAGTTTACGTATTGCTTATGAAGATGTTTCAGACAGTGATGCTCACATGTAAATATTTGTGTTATGGACGTGACAACACTGGCTATTATGGAAACGTAGATACCTTTAGCAGCAATCCTCCTCTGAGGAGCACATCACATCCTCTTAGTTGATTACAGATGATGCAAGTGTCGACAGGTCTGTTTCCTTCTCTGGGTATATACTCACATATCCACCAGGACCATGAGCTCTGTTGGGCACAGACACCCACTCTCCAAACAGAGTCATGTATCAATACACTGTGATACCACTATCAACATGATCAGAATATAATCAGATAGTATGAACCATCACCTATGAAGTGGCTATTACACATGGGCAGCTGTCTCCTACATCTTACACTCCTACTGCAGATGTTACACTGGAGTTAAAGATGATATGCAACCTGTTTCATTACCAGTGCTGTGCACTACCTTACATACAGTATGTGCAAGCGGCTGTTAGTTTGGCAATGAGAAGCTGGGCTACACAAACTTGGTAGTTTAACCAGTGTGTCTGTACTCTCAATATCCACTCTATGTAGGTGTGCACATAGCCATTTGGCCCAGCCCTGTAACAAGGGTCACTACACATTTGCATAACATGTACACATGCACAGCTGTTATTGCTTGCAAATGATACTAGAGAGGTCCAGCCCTGTAACAAGAGTCACAACACATTTGCATAACATACACATGCACAGCTGTTATTGCTTGCAAATGATACTAGAGAGGTGGATATTACATGTGTTATGTGCATGGATAGTTACCTGGCTCTTCCAATTATCTTTGCTATCATGCTGCTAAACTGTCACATTAATACAAATTATATGTATCCTGTCATTGAGTATTGTAATTGCCAATAGACATAACTACTGTTTGCATAACATAACAGAACTGCTATGTAGAATAGAATACAGATCTGCCTACAATACTGTACATTACAGTTATTGGCATAATATCCCACAATGCACACCATATTTGCACGGTAAGCCCACCTTTAACATGTTCATCTTACTTATACACCCATACATATGTTGACTGTTACAATATATCAACATAGAGTATCCCCTGTTATAGCACATACTTGTTGGACCAATCCTGACACTGTCATTGGCTGGAAATGAATTGGTGGGTTCCAAGCCCATATCATCCATTGTAGTATATGTGAAGTTTGCCGTGTGACCTGCAGCAGTACACACATAGAATACTACAAGCATTACTACTGCTCAACAATACATTGCTACAAGATAGCTATTTCCACTATATGCATTGATTACACTGTAATTCTTACAGTACAGGTACTACATACACAGACATACTACATGTTATACATATCTTCTTAGTAATCAGAGGTGTTATTGACTAGTATAATACTCATTTTCAGTTCGTCTTTCAGTGTTTTGTACTGTCCTACAGGTAGATACAGTTGGTTTGAATGTGTGACAGGGCAACCTTTTATAGTTACAGATCAGTAACATGTGCTATCTTGATGACCAATTGGTGTTCCTAAGTAGCTAATTACATGCACATCAGCTGTGCTGCTACTGCCTTAGCCAATATCATGGCTACAGTGGAGTATAACTGAGTACTCCACATGGGCGTTGTCCCTTTGCCTTACTTGTGAGGAAGACAGCGTGGAAGTGTTGTTTGGAATCTATTGCAACAGCTTTGTGGAGGCGAACAGTAATATATTGTGTGTAATGCCTAGAGAATTTTGTCTAAATGTGAGTACTGCTGTTATATTTCTGAACATTGCTACTTGTGCAGGGTTTGACTGTACCTAATACTTCTGCATATGTTTCAGTCTGGCCAGGTTGTTTGACCAGATCAAGGCTGCATAGCTATGCATATAATGTTAGGGGGTTTACAGTGTGTTTACCAGACATATTTAGTTTGAGGTTACTGTGTATCATACTGTGCTGAAAATCAGTACTGGGTAACACTTCCTAGTGTACGAAACTTTCAACACTCTAAAACGGGATTAGTTCATACAAACCCTGTTACATCAGCAGCTGTTGAATTGTATAACGGCAACTATTTCACATAGGGACTTGTTAGTGTGTCTGTGTCCAGGTATGTTAAGGTTTCAGCTGATGTTGTACAGAAGTTAAATAATTGGTTATGGTATGACAGTATGTATTGATGTAATTATTTTGGTTGTGGGGTAGATGTTGGTGGGTATACATAGCACATGCAGGTGTGTAGGAACCCCTTTTATACAATGTCCATATGTGTGTGGGTGTTCTTTCCCTATGTGAACACCTATCCCTTAGTGGACTAATACTATGATAATTGCAGGCTGATTCATTAAGGCACTATTAAATACTTCCTATATAGCATGCAGGTACTATTAGTCCTTGAATCCTTTTGGCAATGCATCGGAATGTAATAAAGTTTTGCAAAATGAAAGCTGTGTGTGTATTTTTGTCATGGATATCTGCAGTCATTGCAGTTGTGTTGGTGACTGTGTCCATATAACATACTTGTAAGAGTGTATTGGCATATACTCTTCATATGTTATGTTCATATTGTTTGGGGGGTGGAATGTGTGATTGCTATGGTCCATGTTATACTCAGATATGACCACTTTGGATGCTGTCTACAGACATGTATGTATGTATGTGTGTATATATATATATATATATATATATATATATATGTGTGTGTGTGTGTGTGTGTGTGTGTATGTGTGTGTGTATATATATATATATATATATATGTGTGTGTGTATGTGTGTGTATGTATATAGATATATATATTATTGCATACATTTATCTGTACCTCCATAGATGTGTAGATGTTTTTAACCTATCTATATGTCTACATATATATGTAGACTTGTATATATTGACATGTCTCTATGTATCTCTCTCTCTCTCTCTCTCTCTCTATATATATATATATATATATATATATATATATATATATATATATATATATATATATATATATATATATATATATATATATATATAAGCATACACATTTAATTAGGTACATGGTGGGTTGTCCTATTTCAACACATTTCTCCCTTTTGTGTTTAAACCTGTCTGCATACACAACTGGGGTAGGTACATCCCAGGTAGCTTAGTGTTAAGTTACTCTGAGGATGGAGTACATGGCTGCGGGTTCTACTTCTGGAAGGTGTTATTATTTTAACTCTCAGAGTAGGCACTGATAGGGATAGTGTGAATAGTGCACATTTATGTGGTTGTAAGCAGGTTAGCCCATGGTCTGTGAGACGTTAAGCAAAGGTTAAACCTGTGAAGCGTTTCTCCGTTTACCATGTTTCAGCGCCACTTACCATTGTGCAAACCCATGGAAACCCGTTTACAACTGCTAAAGAGTGCTTTAACCCACCTGCACCCAACAGCCCTTATTCTGGCCCTCAAAATAACCTAACAGCCCTTGAACCCGGGACCATGAACACCACAGTCATTGTCTTTACCACTAAGGCATCTGAGATATGTACATATGTTATGGTGTTTAGAATATGCATTGTACTACAGACATTCCTCACTTCTGAAAACAAATGTTACAGTCAGTTGGTGTACATATGTCTGACACATGTTAATGTTCATATGTTTGTGAAATTAGGTGTTGCAATGTGACAAGACAGGGTGTATTATGAATGAGAAAGGTTCTTGCTTTGTGTCCTTTTTATATTGTCCCCATACTCCATGTATACCCCTGCAGTTCACTTATTGGACATCCAACCCAGGCCCTCCTTGATGCATGATTGCATTACTCATCATTCCTCCCCCACCCCAATCTTCACATACACAACAACCACCCCTTCTATGGTGAATTAGGTTAATATTAATTGTTATAATACCAGAGCTGCATGTGTTTTGTGTACACCCCAATACCTTTGGAGTGCTTCTGTGCCACAAAGTGTTTTCATAGATGTTCATATATATGGCTATTAATGTAACTGTATAATATATCTATCTATCTATATATATATATATATATATATATATATATATATATATGTGTGTGTGTGTGTGTGCAGACATCACTGACGTATATATATATATATATATATATATATATATATATATGTGTGTGTGTGTGTGTGTGCAGACATCACTGACGTATATATATATATATATATATATATATATATATATATATATATATATATATATACATATATTTCTTATTAGTTTGTAACAGTAATACATATGTAGACTGGAATGTGTTGGTTCACAAACTACAGTACATTACAATGTACTGTACATATGTACACAAAGTGACTGTCCCATTTGTGATCATTACAGTGAAATGCATATGGTATAAGGTGTAGTCTCAAGACCATGAAACATGTATACACTTTGGATGGCTTAGTGTTAAGTCCCATGACTATAGTGTGCATGGTCCAGGGCTCAATACCTGCGATGCTTTACAAATGTTTTTTTTACTGTAGAATAAGGCTCATTTAAGCAGTTGTAAGCATGTTTAAAAGTGTTTTTGTGACATTATAGCAGTGGTTAATCACAGCTAAACAGACTTTGTAATGTATAACCTGTGCGCGCAAGCACAGCCACATCTGCTTCTCAGGATATATACATGTCAGTGAAGTAACATCTCACTATGTGCTGACATAACATTACATTCTCTGTTGGTTGTACTCTCCAGCACACATGGGTTTATATGGGTGTTTCGAATGTTTATTATACAGACCATTACTACCTATATATGCAAACTGTGGTTAAGGCATACTTTTGCACATGATAATCATCCCTGCCTTTTTTGAGATTGTAACCTCAAATGCACAGATACTATGCAGATGCTGTAACCATTACACTGTTGACATCAACGTTGCTTCTGCCTATTTCCTGTTTAGATGATTTCTATGTGTAAGCTAGGCTAAGCAAAGGGCGGAGGCCCCCAAACTCACTGAGCTTCACATACTCTTGAAATAACAACATATGACAAATGTACTGTGAGACAATACATTACATACCTAACTACATTAGGCATAGCCCCTCTCTGACACACTTCAATGGGAAACCTTGTTGTGTGATTGGATAACAGACTATACACCCCTAGGATCATGTGTCCCAGAACCATACAGCCAGGGGGTGGAGAAGCCTGTCCAGTTTGATAGCTGCGAGACCTGTTGGTGGAATTGAATGGTGTTGAATTGTCACATTAACATGCCCTCTTTAGATCACTAAGTGCCACTATCACCCTCCACAACCCCAGTCTTCAACAGCCCTGCCTGGAATTGCTTCATTGGCTATGCTCGACAGAGGTGCAGTTACTTCATCAATGGTGCAGGGAAAGCCAACACACTGTAGCTATGCTTCTAATTGCCCTTGGACAGATAGGTAGTAGGCTATCTGTGAACCTCTAATGTGCAGGCCATCACAGCCATAATATGTGAATAAACAGACCTTCAGATCACAATATACAGTGAGAAATCACCATGTAAGCAGGAAACAGTTAAGTACAGCAAGAACATACAGAGCACGAATACTTAGTCACTCCAAAAGCCTATCTTGGAAGCTAGAAGACTTGTATAAGTTTAAGGATTTCTATTGCTTACCAGCAGGCTACCTAGAGGGAGATGAAAAACAAGCACAGATGGGGAACATGCATGCAATGATACCATACCGGCCTATGTGTCAGCCTTATGCTTTGGAATGCTGACCAAGGCTATTGGCACCCCCATGTTGTCTTATTTAGGAGAGTCTTGAAGGTGAATACCAGCTCCGTAAACAGCACAACAGCAGATTCAATGACCGTTATGCTACGCAACACCAGGGGTTGTAATCACAACATGCATGCACTCACAGCACTCCTCAGGATGGACAACATCAACATCTGTGCAGTAACTGACATCTGTCTTAAGGCTCCTGAGAGCACACCAGCACTACCAGACTACAACCCATACTACACATTTCAGCCACAGAACATAGACTGACAGACATGGAGGGGCTGTATCGATGTTCATCAGGGATACCCACACCTCCAGGTTAGTGGGGCAGCATGATACCTCTGAGATCATCCATGTGCAGATAATATCAGCCACAACTGCAATGTAAACTGTGGCCTGCTACGGATCACCGTCCATGACCAGGACCTCCATTCCACCTACCTGGAGACAGTGGAGAACATGATAGTCCTAACACACACCCTGGCATTGGTCGATGTCAACTACCATACCATTAACTGGGAAACTTACTCCTTTACTCATTTCCAGGCCCAGTGCTTCCTGGAATTTATCACCTCATATGCCCTGTATCAGGTGGTAACCTCCCTAACGTGGAGTGGAAACTACTAGAAGTGGTCATCACCAACATGGGCAACAGGTGCACCACAGTGCAGGTTAACTGGTCACTGGTTAGATCTGACTATGAACTATTCACTGTTTCCACACCCAAGCATCAACCCCACCCACAGGTACCACAGTGTATACCTTTCCTACAGCTAAATTTACACTACTAGTGACAGGGGTGGGGGGTTTCACAGCCCCCATGCTAAGGGGAAGCACTGCTCAAGATACAAACAGATTTACAAATGCAGTCTATAAGCACCTACATAGATGTATGGATTGTGCTATCACTGGTAAACCAAGACTTACTCATCCTAGGCAAGGACACCGGTCTGGTGGTCCTCTGCAATCAACAGGCTATACTACAGAAGTAGGACAGTGTTCCAGACAAACAGCAAATCCCACGAAGGGCAGACATCTGTGACCACTATTAGTATGATACGTAGGTCCCTCATGACATCATCCAAGGCTAACATCAGCGGGAGAATATGCAAGGATTCAAAAGATAACCACAAAGCCTTCTTTGGCTATGTCATGGATCTACATGGTGACACACAGATTTGCACTGTGCTGGTGAAATATAGCACAAAATATGCTGACCCTACTGATATCACCAACATCCTTGCAGCTACATTCAGTGCATACTTCACCCCTAAAGAGCCCATAACACTACCCGAAAGGTACAGTAACCCACACATCAGAGACACACAGGTGGAAATGGCCCTCTCTTACAGCAGAACACAGCATCAGTGGAGGCAGATGTTGTCCCAGACTGCATCTTGCAAACTGTACAAGACAACCTGCCCCCACCTAATTAAGCTTTCCTACCTCAGCCTCTCCACAGGCTTCATGCCCATACAATGGCATGTGGCAATGATTATCACACTCCATCAAGGTGGAATTACAACTGACCATGGTAACTACCACCCCATAAGCCTGACAAGCCTGGTCTGCAATGCTATGGTTCACATCCTCATGGCACTCATTAACAAAGACATTGGTAACCTCCAAACACGTGACCCAACCCAGGTCAGCTTGGTTGAGTGCAGTTCATGCTTAATGAACCTGTTTGACTTACATACAGTCACCAAGACGTTAGATGATGGGGAAGGTGGTTCACACATACTACCATGATCTTGCCAAGGCTTTTGACACCATGTCCCACTCAGGTATTATTGATAAATTCTATGTATATACACCAGCCTGTACATACACCCATACATTACCGGTTGGGTTGCCAATGGGCTTACACACATAACCCACATGGTACGACTAGTGGTCTACAGGTCCAACTCTTGACCAGTCATGACTGGTGTCCCACATGACTCAGTCCTGGGGACCCTGCTGTTTGGCATATACGTCACAGAGGTACAAGCAAACACAGGTGGACTATGGCAGACCATGTTTGGCAATGACTGCGAACTGGGAGCCATGACTGATAGTCCAGCTGACACAGACATCCCTCAAGGGGCCTCACAGAGAACATCACAGGGTGCCAATGACACAGCCTCCAGCCAAGTGCCACTAACTGCATGGTCATTCCATTGAGGAATTGGCACCCACATATTAACACATAAGTGGCAGCCACTTTAATATGGACAAGGTAATGGGGTATCTGGGGACTAAGGTAGATAATGATCTTTCCTTTGACAATCATATCTCCACAGTAGTTAGGACATCCTTCTGTGTAGGCCATCTGATTACTAAAGGATTCCCATCTAGACATACTGGGGTTATAGTGCCCCTTTACTCATCACTCTTCACTCCTATCATAGGGTATAATAACCCATGTGGGATGTACCTCAGAAGACACTTCCAACAGCTGGGGGGTCCACGAATGTACCTCGCCAAGGGGAATACTGGCCTCCAACATATGGCCTATGCAGCCAGACTGAAAAATCTCCTGCTTTATTCAGTGGTATCTCATTTAAGCAGAGATGATCTCCGCTGGCCAACACAGCCATGTCGAACTCAGGCTTGATGGATATGCTCCACTTAAGGGAACCATGTAACAGTGAGGCACACGCTGTAGTGAGCTGAACCTTGCCACAACAATAACTGGAAGATGCTGGAAGGACAGCTTACTGTCACAGACACTACTCATATTTTGGAACAACATCCCTAACTACATTATACAGAGCCCCTCACTAACACTCTGCAAGAGAAACCTTGAAGAGTGGATGGGCAACAGTAGATGCACCCCAGGGATCCCGCCATTTTCTCTGCTCCACAGAGGGACAGCTAATGAATCAATGGGGTGGCAAAAGCTCACACATTTTGGCTGGGCTTATGAATGGCCTCTGGCAGTTGGCCAAGTACCTACCTATGATTCTATACATACGATATCTGCATATGCTGATAGCTTAATTTACTTTTCAGGTGTTGACTTACCTTGTGCCAATGGCAGTTTTGTGTGCAATAGCTGAGGGCTGCCTATGTTGGAGGGACACAGTGGACTGCCTATACATGGCAATTTTCCAGGTAGTCTTGTGTTTGCACCATCCATTTTTACTGTGTGTGTGCAGGTGGAGAAAGGTGTCAGTCCCTAGATGCCTATACTGTCAGTGTGTGTGCTATACGTTCCCTCTTTGCCAAGGCATGGGCATACTGGGCACGCCTCTGTCTGTCTACTAGGGCTGGCTCAGGGTGTTCATGGTCTGAGTACCTCTGTGCCTGTGGGGCCCTTGGCAATGGTGGTGAGCTGTGAGGGCCTTCACCATTCTGTCCCTGCTGCAGCTGTTTCCACAGGACCATATTGTGTAGCATGGCACACACTATGAAGATGTGGGCACATGTGCCTGGAGAGTACTGCAAGGCTCCACCAAATATGTCTAAGCAATGGAACTGTGATTTCAGCATTCCAAACACACACTCTATGATGATTCTGGTTTGTGAATGTGCCTCATTATGGTGTTCCTGCATGGGAGTGTGTGCATTTCTGATGGGAGTCATCATCCATGGTTCCAGTGCATAGCCAGCATCCCCCACCAGGTGGCCATTTGGGATGTCCCCTCTGACAAATAACCGATATAGCTATGAGGCATGCCAGATGTGGGAGTCGTGATAGCTTCCAGGGATGCCAGCACACACATCCATGATAATGCCCTTGGCATTGCA
The DNA here is from genome assembly GCF_019279795.1 of Protopterus annectens. Lineage (NCBI taxonomy): Eukaryota > Metazoa > Chordata > Ceratodontiformes > Protopteridae > Protopterus > Protopterus annectens. The sequence continues at coordinate 1,167,087,881 of NC_056741.1, read as the reverse complement.
CACAACCTGGCAGTTGATGGAGGGGTATCTCTTTCGGTTTATGTAGCACCTACCCTGCTCACCGGGTGGTGACTTGATGTGTATGTGCGTGCAGTCTATTGCACCCAGTACCTCTGGGTATTCTGCCACACGGTGGAAGAGATGCATATTGCTGGCCAACTCCTCCTGCATTCGGGGGAGGTATATGTGCTCATTGGCATGTGGTAACATGGCATCTATGAACTGGTGTAGTACCCTGGATACTGATGTCCATGAGATCTCCATGATATCCCCAGTTGGTCTTTGAAAGGTACCTGTAGCTAGTATTCTCAGGCTTACACATACCTTCGTATCCACTGAGATGGGCTCCCCTCTGTTTGTTCTGGCTCTGAGGTGTGGCTGGCACAGCTCCACAAGTTGCTGTAGGTTGTCCCTTTCCACCCTGTAATGCTCTACTATCTCCAGATCATGTAGCCCCTGGTAGGTTACCCTGGGTCTGAACACTCTCCTCCTCCTCTTGTGCCTGTGGTGGTCATGTGCATCATCCTCCACACCACCTTCAGTCTCCAAAATATGCTGGTGGATCAAAGCTATGGCAGCCCCTAACATGTATATAATAAAAGTTCCCTGTCTGTATACACCACTGGTGCAGAGTGTATGGGAATAGACAAATGTGTGTGAGGTGCTTTCACACTTTATAGTATTGTGCTATGGATGCTGCTGATGTCAGTTGGTGTGTATGAGCTATTCCAGCTGCAGCGTCTTAATTATGGGTATTGCAATTAGTACTGCAAGTGTGGGGCCTTTACTGTGGAGATCTACTTGCCTGCCTTAATTAATCTGTTGCCCTTTAATTCACTTTTAGACCTGGATTCCCTCCCATTATCAGGCATGCATCCAGCTGCCGTCTTTCTTGTTTTGTACTTTCCCTACCCAGTCATGGCAAAATGTGCCTTGTAGCTGATATACTGCATATCAGCTTTGCTCTGCTTTGACACTTTACTGTTTTCTTTGCAGTACAGCCCCTCCCCTTCCCTGTTCTGCAGGTAGCTGCTTGCAGCCTTGTTAGCTGTTGTCAATGGCCCACTGTAGGCTCCTAGGTATTAATTAGTCATTTGTACTCCAATTTCACTGCTGCAGCATTTCCTTATTTCTTTCCTATATCCTACCTGTTTCAGCTGCAGTGTGCACCGCACATACTCATTTACCGGGTTTACACACATTTTCATCTCCATTCACATGCATACTCGGTTACCTTGTGTACTCTCAGCTAAGCATAGCTATGGCGAATTTGACACACCCCTATCCTGCAGCTTTGCCTAGCTAGAGGCAGACCAGTTTAGCAATGCTCCAATGTGCTTATAACAATGGCGACACACCCCTCTCTTGATGTCATCTTTATCTCAAGGCACACCTCGGTATTATAACGCTACGCTGTGAGGTGCATCCTTACACCAGCGGGGAATCTGCGATTCACTATTACTCCTCTCATTTGCATGGCATTGCCTACTAATTCCTAGCTACTGCGCATAGCACTGTCACTGCCCCTTAGCAACCCTTGCGCCATAAGTATAGTGTAGCATGCCTGCCATTGACTATTATGGGGAAATCGTGATATGTGTTTCATTGTGGTTTTATTCTATATTTTTATATATTCCTTGCAATCCCCTTTGTGCACCGCTGCCCTGCGCTTCCACGTCGCGATAGTGCGACTATATATATTAAATGTTAATTTTATATTTTGTACATGTTTTATGCCAATGGCTATATATTTAGCCATTGGCATATATTAACAATATAATACATGTGTTTGGTCAGCTGTCATGGCTCCGATTTTATGTTTGTAAAAATGTAAACCATTTTCTACGATTTACATTTCTGCATGCTTGCACTACGTCTGCACCACTTCCTGAATCACTACATACCTTCATTTGTATGCTACACTGCTGCACGTGGGGTAATTAGCATACAAGGCTCGGGAGTTGTGCGGGCATAGTGTACGCAGGTAGTGCACATGGTAACAGCTCATACCTGAATCGCTCGGTGGCCATCTTTGATGTAAGAATGCCGACGCTATGCCTGCACGTGGTGCAAGCTTCCTGAATCCCGGAGAGTATTTCAAATTTGTGCAAAATATTGATAAACTATAAAACAACACCCAAAACCTCATATTGGAAATATATAACAAAAGGACACTCAATACAGTTAACTGAAGATATTAAAACAAATATCTTATTATCAATAAAATATACATCCTTTACAAAATACTGGAAAGTTTTTAATTGGAAATGCTTGCACAGAGCATTCTTAACTCCAGACAGAATCAATAAAATTAGTTCTTCCATAAAAGGAATATGTTGGAGATGTGAGCAAGTACACAATACAGATTGGAACCATGTTTTCTTTGATTGTGTTAAAATCAAGCCATTTTGGAATGGTATTAATAACTTTCTACAAGTTTTATTTAATGAATCATTTTACTTAACTAAAAGCTCTTGTATTATTAAATGTGAACGAAGGTCTTCATTTGAATAGGTCAAACATGTATCTAGTATGGACTATACTTGCAAATTCAAGGAAGTGTATAACAAGAAGATGGAATACAAACACAATACCGACTTTGGAAGACTTCTACAGCCTATTGAATACCACAGCACTATTGGAAATTAAAATTAAAGAACTCAGAATTTATCCAAAGCCATTTATCAACAACCCTTGGACAAAAGTCTTATTGTTGATTGACACTATACAATAATTACTCAGACACTCTGATAATGGATTAGACATACTTATAAAGTAACTGTCTATATTAAGATCTGTTATAGTGTCAGGCTAATGTAAATAGTGTACATAGTTATTTAAGATGTTATATATAAATGCTATGGCATTCATTCAAATGTATTTGAAAAAAAAAAATGAGAGAAAAAAAGAATATGCATGCTGATGCAAAACTTGTTATTCTAGCAACTTTCTATGAACATAAGAGCTATATTTAAAATTTGTCTATGATTTTGGCCTTTTGTCTCCCCATCCCATTGTTTTTGGCTCTGTCCTGAATTCTTGATCAAAAAAGCTGAGACATATGGTATACAATATAACACTCAAACTCTTTAATCAAAAATTCTGGACAAAGGCAAAAATCATGGTGGAACAAAGGTTCAATATTACTCATAGTTTTTAATATTATGCAAATTTACTTAGAAAGCTAAATGAACAACAGGTTTTGCACCAACACACTTTTTCGGAAGATTAAGTAGTGTCATGCTCTAATGTGTCTCATTGTTTACTGACTGTAATCCTCAGTGAATTACCAGAAAATTCAAAAATGCTATGAGGGGCAGAGCAAAACTATGAGGACAAATCTGGGATGTTCTGCAAAGTCAGGGATATTTGAGAGGTGAGGTACTGAGAATAGTTACCCTTTTCACCCTGCTCTTGCTACAGCACTGCATAGCTGTATGTGTATGTGCTGGTGTGATGGTCATAGCAGATGTGCTACATATCACTCAACTGTCCTTGATTTTCCAAAATATTTCTGTTTATCCCTGAATGTTAAAATGGAAAATATTAGGATGACCAAGAAGTGCATGCTGTAAGACAGCTGAGCTACTGTTTAATGGACCTAATAAGAAAGTTTAAATTTCCTTTCAGGGACTATGGATGAATTTTCTGCAGATCCAGCTGTTATTTTATATACTGTAAAATGGGGTAGAGCAAATACTCAGGGTAAACAAAAACAGCCTGCCACTGCAATGAATAGGAACCTAAGGTCAAAACAGATTTTACATGAGCAGAGTGATTGAGCTATCTCACAATAGTCCAGATTCCAGAAGAGTTGCTCTCAGTGTATGTCTGCCTTGATTTGGAAAGACTTTTCTCAGTGTAAGTGGCATACTTTGGTGTAAGACTTAAATCAAGGTCCATATCCAAAAGACCTATTCTCAATATAAGTTGGCACTTTTACTGAGAAGTCTTTTGGAATTGGGCCAAAGTATGTTGTTTACCTTCATTCTACAAGGCATGAAAGTGCTAAATAAATTGTAGTTTTCTTCCATTTCTTGTGGACTGGTCTTTATATTTATTTATTAATTTATTTTTGTGTTTTGGATTTGGGATTTTTTTAACACCTTTGCTATTTTCATAGTTTTTGGAGTTTTTCTCTATGGATGGACTACAGTGTCACAGGGTATGTTTTCAGGGGAGCAACCTGGTCCTGGTTTAGTTACAACAAGCAGTCAAGATGGTGGTTTCACTTCTATCAACATACCTACTTGTATGGTTACATTTATGATACAGTTGCTACATTTTTTTACTCCTGTTCCTGGATCTGTTTTGGAGAACAATGAACAATGGTGGACAGATGAGCTTGATGCACCTCCAGTCACTGTTTGTCCAGAAAATGGAATTTCAGCTGGAAATGGTGACATTTCACCCAGGAATTTAATGAACAATTCATTAAATGTGTGACACAACTTGGAATATTGGTTGCTTCTACCTAAACCTTTCAGTGGTATTCACATTCAAAGTGGAAGATTTTGGTATTGCCTAATTAGACATTTTTTTTATACAATAATATGGATAAGGGATGCTATGAATCTGGCCTGTACAGTAAAAATACTTTTTGTAATAGTTATCTGCATTTTGATATTTTACATATGCTTGTTCAAAAAAAAAAAAACATTGCAAGAGGTCAGTGTATTTGTTTGTGTAGGTTGGGGTCTCAGATGAGAAAACTTTTGTACACTAGAGAACAGTGCTTGTCAACAGAAAGCACCCCTAAACTGCTGATGAAATGTTAGTCCTGGTAAAATCTAGTAGGGATTGTAAATATGCACTTATTCTGAATAAACCACAGGAGGAGGGACACAATTCAATACAAGACTGACAGCTTTTCCAGAACCATGGTCCCGTATCATTCTATTGATTCAAGGGGGCTACAAGACATTATGTTAAGGATCTGTGACCTGGTTGTTAATAATAACCCTGATCTCCAGAAACTGGGGCCAACTCCCACTTTCACTTACAAATCTGCATATAGCATCAAAGGCATGTTTGAGAGTAACAATATGATGTATACCAACAATGGGGTTAAGTGTGTAGCTTGTCCCTACTGCCACTTTATACTTGAAGGACCACACATAGTTGTGCATAATTATCCTAAAATAATACTCTGTGGTAATTTCATTTATAATACTGGTGCTGTCTTCATTGCCCTATGTTCAAATTGTCTTGCATTTTCTGTTGGTCAAGGAGAGTGTAGGCAGAACAAATGCTTATACAAGCATCTTAGACATTTTGGGAATGGTGACAACACCAATACATTATTAAGCACTCCTTCATGCATGAATATTTTAAAAAGGTTATTAGTTTTTATACATGGGAGGGTAGACAAATTTCCAATCATATTTAATGGCCACTGATGATGGTTGATAACTTTCCAGGTATTAAAAGCATTTATTTGTGACTGAGACTTGCTTCCGCTGTTCACTGGCTGATCCTAGGAACATTTATTTGGATTTGGATGGCCTGGGAAACTTTCAGAGTAACAACCTGATCAAGACCTTGTTGGCACACCTTCTAAGCCAGAATTATATTAGCGTAATTTCCCTGATGGCCTGTGGCGCAGTGTCCGATTTAAGGAGGCTCGGTGTCACTAGTTGATATCTGTTTTTTTTTTTTCTTTTTTGTTTTTTTTTCTTTTTTGTTTTGTTGTTGTTAGTATTTATTTTTATTTCTCTTCTTTCTTCCATGAAGACTGTTTTCTTCAGTCCAAGAGTGTTGCGTTCAGCTTCATTTCATCTGGACTGCCTGCTTGATCGTGGAACAAGTTATTAATTGGGCTCTGCTGCTGGGAAGGGAGAGAGTTGTTTTTGTAACTGTGCAGCCACATCCTAGCTTTAGAGATAGAATAGGCTGTCTCATAAGACACCCTTTTCGCCAATGGTTTTAGCTTGGAGCCTCGAACTGTTGTCAGCCCTGTTATATGTTGTGTAAATCTGTTTGATATTCCCTGGCTTTAAATATAACTTGCTATAACTCTCGATTACAGAAGGAATGCAGAATTCATGTTCAGGGGTTATTGTTCTGCTGGGTTAATACACTACATGAAAGTGTTTTGTGTACTAATTTATTTTTCAGTTCATCTTGTGGCACCTAGGACATACTGTAATGTTAATATAAAAGCTGTGGTTGCAATGGGGAGGCTTGCCCATCAAAATCAGGTTAATGGATCCAACTTGAAGGTTAGTTATACACTAATTGGGTCCTCATTCTAGTCATACAATATAAAAAAAAATTAGCTGCTCCTCATTGACATGGCTTTTATAGGTGTTAATATTTTCTTATTTAATGTTTTTAGCACTTTTTGTGAGTTCGGCAACTGGAAAATTGTACTGTGATTCTCTGCTATGTTATGCTACTAATACAAGTAATTAGAAGGTTCTAATATGTTTAAACTAGGTTATAGCAGGCTTTTCTAAGGGGAGGGAATATAAGCTAAATAATCTTACTTTATAATTGTAAGCCTGTAGAAAGATATTCCCCTATATCTATACCTCCCTATACATATATTTCACTAACCATTTTCTGAGTATTAGTTATGTGTTGATAATTTTATAGTCTACCAGACTACCTTATTCAGTAATCTATTTGGCTAGTGATATGGGTCTAATCCTATGTAGCTGATCAACTCCTATAACTGGTTAACCCTTTTTGGAAGCTATTTGGATATGATAAGAAGGGCTTTTGATGGCTTCATTAAGAGCTGGATTAGTGTTTTATATTTATTGTAAATATTCTTTGTATTTTGGTTTTCAACTGAATTTCAAAATTATGCTAAAGCATGCTTATCAACTATGTATATTATTCTTTCTCTCTCAATAATAGGGGTTTTGTGGGTAGGCACGGGGATAGGATTGAGAGAGTTTTGTGCTGTATTTTTTATAATTGCCACACACTGTAATTCTATTGGAGCTTACTCTGAGCCATAAATCTTACACTACGTATATCCTTATGGTTTAACCCTGATCCCCATCAATCATAGATAAGGCTTGGAACATAATTCCCTGGAATGTCAGGGGGCTTCAGGAGAAAAGTAAGAGAAAATTGTTAATGCTCCTACTCTGTAAATCTCAGTCAGCCTTCTGTTTTATTCAAGAAACACACATGACAAATGAGGATTGGTTTAAAGAAAAGAATAGAAAATGAGTTAAAGACATTATTACATTGGGATTCAGTAGTAATTCCAAGGGAGTTGTGATCATTATTAAAAATTCCTTTAAACCTTCGATTGTCGACAAAGGGGCTGACCATGAGGGTAGATAGTGCTGTTTTACATGCTTAACTCAACATTTTTGACAGACCAGTTTTTATTTCTAAACCTTTATGGACCATGCTCAGGCCAACAAGAATTCATCCTAAAAAATTGTAATTTTTTACTTAAATTCCCAAATCACCTTTATATTTTAGGTGGGGATTGGAATATGGTTATTGACCCTAAAATTCACTGCTCCAGTAAAGCTAAAGTTAATAGCACTCAAGACTCCCTAGCTTTGAGAGAGTTAATTTCTGATTTTGATTTGATGGACCCAGTTTCCTTTGATAGCTATTCTGGGAAAAACAATTTTTTCACCACTCCTGGTCTCGTATAGACTTTTTTCTAGTGTCTAATATCTTAGCTAAAAGGCAAATTAAATTCTTAACTGAACCTAGATTCCTTTCAGATCATTCAATGATAGTCTTAGGAATAGATTTTGCACCAAATATATCCCTAGTAAATAGAGGCTCTAACTGGTCTCTAAACAGTAACACACTAAAGGGCCAGAAAGTAATTGAAGAAATTACCCTAATTTTAAAAGAACTCTTTTCTGCTTCTCGAAACATTGATATCCCTTTTGATGTTAGATGGGCGACATGCAAAACTGTACTTCGGGGAATTTTTATTAAAAAATTTAGCTGTCTTAAAAAAATTAGAAAGGAGAATGGATTAGTGTCAGAGATTAATATTCTAGATGATAAGATCCTACCTAACTACTCCCTGGACATGGAAAAAGGGTTGTTAATTAAGTAAAAAGAACTTTTTGAACTCCATCAATCTAACTACTCCCTCCAAGAGTTAAGATATATTACTAAATATTCTGAATGGATTCAAACCCCTTCCAAAGCTCTAGCTAGATCGATAGAAAACAAGCTTAAATCCCCTAGAATTGCACTTATTCAGCATCAAAATACATTATATAAAACAGATACACAAATTATTCAACTATTTCACCAAATATATTTGGATATTTATGCTAGCAATAATCGTCTTTCCTCCTGTGCTGAGATGGAAAACTATCTGAAAAGCCTTACTTTTCCAAAACTAAATAAAACTCAGAAAAATATCCTCTCAGCCTCGTTGTCTATCCCAGAGATCCTTGAGGCCATAGATAATCTTAAATTAGGGAAAGCCCCAGGTCCAGATGGCTACTCTCCCAATTTTTATAAAACATTTAAATCTATCCTAGCTCCCATCCTGCTTAAATTATATGAGTGTATCTCAAATAATGGTATTACCGACCTTTATATTAACCACTCTAAAACTATACTAATCCCTAAAAATAACCTAGATTATTCCAACTTAAACAACTATAGGCCAATCTCTCTTATGAATGTGGACATAAAAATTATTTCGGCCATCCTTGCAAGCAGGCTTAAAAAAACTATGTACTTCTTAATCTCTGCAGAACAAGCTGATTTTATGTCCAGTAGACATACCTGGGACAATACTTTAACCTTGGAAACCATGATAAACCTCACCAAAAAAGACAGAAACCCTAGATATGCTGTGATTTTAGATGCTTGCAAGACCTTTAATCGGGTTAATTGGAACTTTCTGTTCATGGTATTGTCTTTCTTTGACATCCCCCCCTGAATTTGTCAACATTATTAAAACTTTATACAAGAGCTCTTACACACACCTTTATATAAACAACCAATATTCCTCAACCGATAAATATTGCTAATGGTACTAGGCAGGGGTGCCCTCTATCCCCTCTTCTGTTCAACTTATATTTAGAACCCTTCTTCTTATATATTTTACAGAGAACCTATCATTCAATTCCAAAAATTTTCAGTACTAATACTAGCTTGACTGCCTTTGCAGATGATTTGAATCTTTATTTGGAACATCCTTTATCTGACACCAAGAAACTAGTTGAGTCTTTGAATACCTTTGCCTATATTTCAGATTACCAAATTAATCAAAACAAATCCTTTATTTTCTCAATCAACCCTCTAGCACATAGACAGCATCTCTTTCCAGACTCCACTTTTCACACAGTATACTCCCTCAAATATATAGGAGTTTCATATGATCACTCTTCTTCTTCCATTCTACATTCTAATTTATTAAAAACTTGGTTATCTATCTCTCAGGACATGTTGAGATGGCAACAGCTCAAACTCCCCATGTTAGCTAAAACTTCTATCATTAAAATGAATATTCTTCCAAAGCTTCTTTATTATCTCAATGCATCTCTCTCCTCTACTCCAAATCGCTTCTTTAACAGAGTGCACAAAGCCTTTGTGAATTCATATGGCATCTTAAGGCTGTAAGAGTTTCTTATCAAATACTTACTTTACCAAAACTAAGGGTGTTCTAGCATTGCCCGATCTTCGTTTGTACTACAGAATTGTACATGCAAACAGGATAATTACAATTGCCAATCATCAATCAAACTTTCCTTCTTGGACTCCTCTTTGGGTCAAAATGTGGTATAACCATGCCCTAAATAATAATCTTAACCCAAAAGCTCTTCCTATTTTAAGCAAATCAAACCTTAAGGAACTAAAACTCCATAATTCCTTAAAAGATATAATAAAAACTTTTCAGGAGTTATTCCAATCCCTTAATCTAGGGAATGCACTTCTCCTCTTTCAGCCAATCCATCTTAACCCGAACTTAAACCTGAACTGCAAAATGATTAGTTTGATTAACTGCCCTTTAGTCAAGGAATTCATTCTATGGGATGTTCATAAACACAGCCACTTTTCCCTAACAGATCTTCGAATCACTTTAAATTTACCTATAAAATATACCATTACTTTGAAGCAAATAAGGGAGCTAATTCTATCAGTACTCCACTGATAATAAACTTCTGGCCAACCTATTACAGAACTTAGGTAGCAAGAAAAATATGTTGTCCGTGGCTTACAAAACCTTTTCTTCAATTCTAGATCAGGGAAAAATTATTTTTGCAGATTACTAGGATCACCAAGGGACTAACTTCTCGATGGAGCAGAAACTTTTAGCTATTAAATCTACCCTTCTGTTCTCACCCTTTAAAAAACTTACTTATATACAATTTATGATTACAAACACCTTATATTTCACTCCAGTCCACTTAAACAAATTTGATTAGAATGTATTCACTTCATGATCCTGCTGTTCTTATCCACATGCCGATATTATTCATATTTTGTGGTTTTGTAGATACTCCCACAGTATCTGGTGCTCGCTCAAGCTAAGACTTGACAAAATGGGCTACCACAAATCAACCCTGTCCTGGGAAATTGCATTACTACATGTTACCAGTCTTAACATACCAAAACTCAAACTCCATACCCTAATTACACTCTGCCTTTAGGTCAAATTTTACACTACTAAACACTGGCAAGATCGCTCCAAGCTGTCCTGGAGGGGTTTTAAGGATTTGGCTATCAAATAGATTACATCTCAGAAACTGTTACTAACTAAACCTCGTAAGCAGACTTTATATCAGAAATTCTGGAACTTTATATTTGTACTGCTGACTGACGATTAACAATGGCTTGCTCTATGTCATTATTAGCACTTATCCCTGTGTTCACCTTTAGGTCTTTTAACCCCTTTGTTCCCTCTCTATTACCCGTATTCTATTTGAACAAAGGCAATTTTTGTGTTCGATATTTAATTTTCCCCTTCTCTCCTGAAATCTGAATACTGATTAGGGTGAATTGCAGTGTGTGTATATGTTTTATCTATCCTTTTCTAACTAGCTCTGTATTTAGAGATATCCTTTTTGAAGTATTGTTTTCTGTTCCTATCAGCACATATGTATATAGTGTATTATAGGTTATGATTTTGATCTCTTCTGTATTATTGCGCAGGATTAATCCGTTTATTGTTGTAATAGTGTGATTTATGTATATGTTAAAATCAATAAAATTGCTATTTAAAAAAAAAAAATTAAGTAGGAGAAAATGGTTGTGGCATCATGTCAAACAGACTCTGTAAAGCATTCTTGAAAGGAACTAAGACCCCCATACAAAAATCTTCCCCACCTTGGGATCTGAATTTTGTACTATCAAACATTATTTCTCATCCTTTTGTTCCCTCTGCTACCTGTGACTTGAAATATCTTTCTTGGAAGACTGTCTTCTTAGTGGCCATTACCTCAGCAAGGAGAGTTTCAGAATTAGAAGCTTTATCTGCCAAGCCATCTTATCTAGTATTTCATAAGGATAGAGTCTCCTTGTGTACCAGCCCCTCACTTCTACAAAAAGTTGTATCGGAAAGCAACCTCAATCAGTCTATTGAGTTACCATTATTCTTCCCAAATTTCCAAAATAAAGGGGAATATTCATTACATCTACTTGAAGTTCATAAACAATTACATTTCTACCTCCATAGAACTGCAGAATTCAGGCAATCAGATCAGCTATTTGTCTCTTACTCACATGTTAGGAAAGGCCTACCAGTGTGGAAGGTCACCTTATCTAAATGGCTTTCGCAATGTACTTCCTACAGTTATAGTTCTAAGAACAAAACACTCACTACCCCTGTTAAAGCTCACTCCATCAGAGCAGTAACTATTTCGGCAGCCTTTCAAGCCAGGCTACCTTTGGATAATATCTGCGATGCAGCAACATGGGCAAAACCTTATACCTTTATTACTCATTACAAAGTTGATTTGGCCTCCAGGAGTAGAGCACCATTTGGTTCTATGGTTCTGAGGAATATTCTTTCATTAGCCACCCAAGAAATAGGTAGCTTGGCATGTGGTCCCAAGAGTGAGAATAAAGGCGAAATTTACAACATCACATAAAGAAGTTATGTACTTAGCATAACGTTCCATGTGTGCTGTCCATCTTGATCTTTATTCTCACAATCTACCCTCTATACCCCCTGCCTAAGCTCCTGGGAGACAAAGTAGCAATAATTGGATATGGTAGGACTCTATAGCCTCAGAAACAATTCTTTTTGGTTAAGTTATAAAGCTATTCCTTTGATATGAGGTACCAAGGGCAAACAAGATCTGAGGGAGTTAGGGAATTGCATTATGGGTAAGGTAGAATGCCCATGAGCTTTTCTGAAGGCCTCAAGCTTTTGTAACAGGCCAAGATGGATCCGATGCATTGGATCTAACCCATCAGTGAGAATAAAGTACATAGCTTTTTTCTTCTTAAATTTCTCAGCCAAAGGTACATTTCATGGAAAGGAAGTGGATGTGGCCTGAGCCTTGATGGCCAAGGATCTGCTAAAGGAGGAACAACAATATAGTTGAACAACTACTTGGAAAGGGTAACTTTGGACTCTTTTTGACCTTTCTTGGCAGAAGAGAAGGAGTAAACAATTGTTCACCTTTCCTGAAGTTTTCCTTGTGATGAAGGTAAAATCTAAGTTCTCTATATAAATATAACAAGTGCAACAGACATTCTCCTTTACTGAAATAATTTGGAAATAATTGTGGTAAATGAGTAGACTGATTCAGATTGGTTTGAGTGGCACTTTAGGAATAAAAGATGGGTTAGTTTTAAGTCTGAGCCTGTCTGGATGAAATACCAGATAAGGAAACTATTAAGATAAGGCATAAAGTTCAGATACTCTCTTTGAAGAAGTAATGGCTACCAGAAGGATAGTCTTTCTGGTCAGAAATTTAATATCAATGTAATTCATTGGTTCATTTGGAGGTTTAGTCAATTTCTGTAGCACAAAATTCAAGTCCCAAATGGGAGCACTGTGAATCAGTGGTGGTCTAGAATGAAAAACTCCTTTTAAAATTCTTAATCTATTGTATGAGGAAAAACAAAGGAAAAACCTTTATGAAAGAACCATTTAGACCCTAGGTGTGCTTTTATCATGGAGTAACTTGCTTTTTTTTTTTTGAATAAGTCTGATAAACGTTAAGTACATGACCTATGGAAGCTGAAAAAGGATCTATAGTCTGCTGAACAGTCCAAAAGAGAAAACTTCTTCCATGTGACTTTGTAAATTTTATTTGTAGTAGAGATGCAGTTATCAGACAGACCACCTCAAAAAGGAGCAACAGGTTCCTGGTCATTATTGGAAGTGGAGAAACTATGCAGTCAAATGCATGGATTAAATGTCCTGGTGAGACAGCATGGATAGATGAGCAGTCAAGGGTAGTGCAAAAAAAAGAGGTCTTCTCTTGAGATGAGGCTGTGGTAAGGAGAACCATATCTGGCATCACCAAAATGGGGCTAAGGAAATTATTTTCATTCTGTACATTTTGACTTTCTGGATGAACCTAGTGATGGGGTGGGGTGCAGGAGTGCATGCAGTAGACCTAGGGGCCAGTCATGGAAGAATTTCTCTCTCAATGACTGTCAGTCTTGGGGTACAATGGTGAAGAAAAATTGTGGCATTTGGTGTTGTAAGATGAACCAAAGGGACTATAACAGGGTCTTCAACACCTCTGAAATATGCTGCAAGTTATTTCCCTAAGACCACTCATTTTGGGTCAATTCTAAACTCCTTGATCTGCCTCTCTTGAAACCCGAACTGCCTCATGGTTTTGGCATCTTTTCAGGCTTGCTAGTTGTTGCTGAAGCACCTACCAAGGGGAGAAAATGCTGAGAGGAGAAAAGGAGCAACGTTTGTGATTTTAAGTATTTTCTTCTGATTTTTTGTTAAGTTTTACTGCTTTGCCGCCTACTTTTTGGCATTTTCTGGCTTGCTAAAGTTCATATCTGTAACAGCAACAGTACTTGGAACACATGTAGAGCCTGTTTACTGCATTTCCTGTGTTGCACTTATTTAAAATCGTTTTTTTTCTCTAAAAACTGCATTTTGCCTGATTTTGGCCTAGTACTCAAGTGTGGGGTCATTTATTGCACTGTTGTAATTATTTTGCTGCTTGTGTATCTCTGCTACCTTTAAACTACAAAAAAAAAAAAAAAAAAAAAAATCTTGCTTTTTTCCCACTTTCTAAAAGTTAACAAAGTTCAGTTACAGATTTGCTGTTCTGAAATGTTTGGAAGTTTCTAGAAGGCCAGTGCTTACTTGGGCTAAAGGGAAGTATCTGTGGTCACCAGTGGGAGTGGTTAACACTGAACAGCCTGCCTGTCCCAGGAGGAGTGGTTACTACCTAGAAGCTGTAGTTTTATTGGCCATTTTGGGTCAATTCTAAACTCCTTGATCTCTCTCTCTCTCTTAAAAAAACCCAACTCTCTTTTTGCGTGGTTTTGCACACTGAGCAGCACCGGGCAGCACCGCCTAAACAGGTTTAAACTATTCCAGGCTCCACAAAGTCTGCTCTTCACTTTTTCCCTTAGAACTGTTCAAACTCTCAAAGTAATCACTCTATTCTCTTTCTAAAGCCCTGCACTTGCTCAGCTCTTATAAGGAAACACCAACTAACTAAAGCACTACACCGTCCTTGACTTCTCATAAGTATTAGGCTCCCGATTGGTCCTTCCTGATCAAGGGAAAAATCGGTTCCCTTCCCTAATCTGATCAGTAAAAAAACAGTTCCCTATACTAATCTGGTATGTCCAAGGGTCAGTTTCAAGGTTACTCTCCAGTCCAGCTGGTGAATCTGGGAATTTTGAGGCAATGTTACAATTGCCTTATGTACACAGACAACCCTCTCCTCCTTCCAACAAACTCTAATACATGTGAGAGATGCAGTTACACAGCCAAACTGGAGGCAGAGCTCTCTCAACCCAAGACTGGCACAGTCAGTCAGGAGGAAAAGGTAACCACCCACACCACAAATCCAGTCTCACATAAACCTATTGCATCTGCATACCCAACACATAAACAAACAAAAACATACTCGGAGGCTCTAAATAAAAATCTGCCTAAACAGCAAAGACCTCCTAAGCAGATAACCAAGCAACAGCCACCCCTCAATACCCATGAATCACATATCTCACAAAATCAGTGTGCCTCACAGTCACAGCCCTTAAGGCCAAACAACACACCAAATACACTTGTTATAGGGGACTCTATTGTCCGGCACACTGATGTCCCGCTCACCAGACGGAACAAGGAGAAGGTCACTGTAAGCTGCTTGTCAGGTGCCAGGATCCACAACATAACGCAAGCACTCAGGTCACTCCAAAGCAAGTATAAGTATGACTTCATCATTGTCCATGCTGGTGTGAATGACCTGAGACATACCTCCCTGGACTACATGAAAAGAGACATAGAGGAGCTCTCTGACCATGTAGCCCAGGCTGGTATGACCCTGACCTTGAGTAGCATCTTGCCCTCACCAAGAATGATGCCACAGTATAAAGACAAAATGATCAGTTTCAACAATTGGCTAAAGTATTGGTGTCATTCAAAGGGGGTCCAGTGTCTGTCAGCCTGGGATGACATGCTTGACAAGCCACGTTGCTTCGCTAGGGATGGCTTGCACCTGTCACCCTTAAGCTTTCGTATACTGGCCAAGGCTCTTGCCACCCCCATAGTGCCTTTTTTAGGCAAGGCTCAAAGGACAAACCCACCTCCATAGACAACCCAAGGATAAAAAAACTAAAGGCATGCTACTCAGTGCCAGAAGTCTAAACCTCAAGATACACACACTCGAGGCTCCCCTCAGTATGGAGAAAATCGATATCTGTGCAGTAACAGAAACCTGGTTCAAGGCTCCTGAGAGCACCCCAACACTACCAGGTTATAACACATACCATGCGTTTCAGCCCCAAAACTCGGACCGAAGCACTAAAGGAGGGGGAGTATCTATATTCATCAAAGATACCTAAACCTCCAGGTTAGTGGCACTGCACGAAGCATTGGAAACCATCCATGTGCAACTAACAGCGGGCAAAACTGCCTTTCAGTTTGTAGCCTGCTACAGAACACCTTCCCTATTACAGGAACCCCACTTGGCATTCCTGAGAACACTGGAGAATATGAAGGTCTCTCCAAACACTATGTTATTGGGTGACTTCAACTACCCAGACATTGACTGGGAAAACTACTCAAGCCCAAACAACCTCGCCCAACGGTTTCTTGAATTTATAAACTCTAACACAATAGAACAACTGGTCACCACTCCCACAAGAGGGAACAACATATTGGACCTGGTCATCACCAACATGGGGACTCTATATTCCACACCAGAGGTAAACCCCTCATTGGTAAGATCAGACCATAAACAAATTTCCCTGGATATCCATATCACCTCCCCACCCCCAGCCAAGGAAATCACTGTAAAGAATTTCTCAAAAGCCAACTTTGCACTTCTCAAGACTGAGGTAGAATCCTTCAAAGCCCCTGGGTCAGAGGATAATACAGCCCAATCCGCAGAATCCTTTACAAATGCATTCTATGAGCACCTGCAGGAATGCATGGATCATGCTATCCCAAATAAAACCAAGACTCACTCCTCCAAAAACAGGAGACCGGTCTGGTGGACCCCAGCCATAAATAAGCTATACAACAGAAGGAGGAAGCTACTACATGACAGAGCAAAATCCCAAAAAAGGGAAGGCATCTCTGATCAGTATTAGCAAGAAACTTCGATCCCTCATAAAATCATCAAAGGCCAGTTTCAAAAGAAAAATCGCCCTAGACACTAAAGATAATCACAAGGCCTTCTTTAGTTATGTCAGGAACATGGGCGGAAACTCCCATATATGCTCTGAATTGTTGCATAACGGTACAAAATATACCAAACCTACAGACATAGCCAACATCCTGGCAGACAGATTCAGCGCAAACTCCCCTTCCCCCAAAGGAGCAAATGCCTATACCAACTGAATGTAACCTCCCTGACATCACAGATGCACAGGTGAAAGCTGCCCTCTCCAAAGCAAAAAACACAGCATCGATGGGACCGGACAATATCCCAGGCTGTGTCTTACACGAGCTCCAAGAAGAACTGAACCCTCACATTAAGTCACTGTTCAAACTTAGCCTTACTACAGGATATGTACCCAAAGAATGGCGTACTGCTACAGTGGTCCCATTCCACAAAGATGGTGCCACAACGGACCCCGGAAACTATCGCCCCATAAGCCTGACTAGTCTGGTCTGTAAAGCTATGGAGCGAATTATCATGGAACTCATAAACAAAGACATTGGGAGCCTCCAGACACTGGACCCTACCCAATTCGGCTTTGTTAAGGGCAGATCTTGCCTCTTAAACCTAGTTGATTTCTTTTAAAAAGTTACCAAAGCCATAGATGAGGGCAAGGTAGTCCACACAGCCTACCTGGACCTTGCAAAAGCCTTTGACACAATACCCCACTCAGGCATCATAAATAAGCTTACCAGCTTAAATATCAACCCCTGTATCACAAGATGGGTTGCAAACTGGCTCAGAGGTAGAACCCACATGGTCAGAATCGCAGGTTCCATGTCCAAATCCAAACCAGTTACAAGTGGTGTCCCACAGGGCTCAGTTCTGGGACCTCTCTTGTTCGGTATATACTTTTCTGAGGTTCAGGCTAACATGGGGGGATTATGGCTGACAAAGTTTGCAGATGACTGCGAACTGGGGGCCATAATCGAATCTCCAGCTGACACAAGCATCCTCCAAAAGGGTCTCACAGAGACAGATGCTTGGTGCCAGAGCCACGGTCTCAAGCTAAATGCTAAAAAGTGCATAGTCATCCCCTTTGGGAAAAACAAGGTGCCCACAAATTACCACATAGGTGGTAATCCATTAAGTGCGGAAGAAGTAATTAGAGATTTGGGGACCAACGTAGATAGTAATCTCTCCTTTGATAATCATGTTGCCAAAGTGGTTAGAAAGACCTTCTATATATCACACCTTATCATGAAAGGGTTCGCATCTAGATCAAGAGAGGTCATTGTGCCCCTCTACCCGTCATTCATCAGACCCATAATTGAATACAATTCCCCTTTTGGGATGTACCTTACCCGACACCTGCAGCAACTGGAGAGAGCCCGAAAGTAGCTCACCAAAAGGATCATGGGCTACAAACAGGTGTCCTATGCAGCTCGACTAAAGAAACTCCAGCTCTACTCAGTTGCTTACCGTCTACTCAGAAGTGATCTATGCCTGACGTACAAAGCCATGTCAAACCCAGAATTAATGGACATGCTCCACCTCAAAAAATCCAAGTCCCTTAGAGCTAGATGCTCCAGGGACCTAAACCTCAGCACAAAAATAAATAGGACATGCTGGAGGGACAGATTCATTTCCCAGAGGCTCCCCTCACTCTGGAATAGAATCCCAATTCATGTTAGACATAGCCCCTCTCTCACCCTCTTAAAGCGAAATCTGGATGCGTGGATGGGAGATCGCAAATCCACCCCTGGGATCTCTTCTGTGTCCCTGCTAGACAGAGGCACAGTAAACTAATTTTAAAAGGGTACCTTCTGTGACCTACTTTACAGAGGCACAGTAGGCTAATCTAATAGGGAGGTGGAAGCCAAATACACACTGGCTAGGCTTATAAATGCCTTAGGGCAGATAGCCTAGTATCTACCTATGAACCTATGTTAGAGCAGAATTTGTCTGCACTGTCTGTCCACAATTACATTGGATGTCCCTAGTATATGCATTGCTATAAGAAAGCAATGTGATGATATAGCCCATTGCCAAACCCTCATAACTTCTCTGCACATGGGATAAGATCATACCGTACCTTGTTTTTTTACATACCACACCACTGCAATACTTTCTGAGTGAATGAATATGGAAACCTGGGGGAGTGAGTACTGAATGTTTGGAAGACCTTCCTTGTCTCCAGAATACTGATGTGTGATTTGGCCTCATGTGCTGTCCCTGAGTCTTGAACTACCCAGTGTAGATAATGTCGTCCCCTTCCCCAGAATGGAAACATTCAACAAAACTGTGACAATGGAGGTAGGTTAAATAAAAAGGGTCCATAAGAACAGAGTCCATGGATCTGCCCACCACAGCATGAGTTGATGTGGATTGCATGATCCCACTGAGTCTTAAGACTCCACTACAGAATCCTTATATTTAGCCTGGCATATGGGGTGTATGAATTGATGGACCATCACAGCCAACACCCTGAGTACTACAACAGCTGTAGGATCTAGGTTTTCTGAAAAAAATTGTAACTTTATACACTATGGAAGAAATCTTGCCAGTGGCAATTTTACAGTTTACTATTTCCAATGGGTAGCCGATGAATATCAGGGATGTAATGGATGCAGTTAGAACTTTGCTATGTTGACTGTGATCCCCAAAGACAGACACAGCCAGAGGAAGTACAGTCTTGTTGTGGGGAGCGTTTCCACAGAGGATGCCACTATGAGCCACTCATTTAGGTAAGGGAAAATCTTTAGTCTTAGTAGTCATATGTGGGCAGAGACAAAAGTAAATCATTTGATAAACCTCTGGAGGATTATGGACAGTCCAAATGTCAGGACTCGAAGCTGATAAATATTGGATTCACACCTGAAAGAGCAGGAATCACTTTCATGGCTTTGCTGTTTTTATGTTTCGAGTATGCATTCTAAAGATTCAAAAAGCAAATCTTCTCCTCCCTGCAATGTTCTTCTAATAAAACAGCATTCTACTTACTGACTGATTTTTTCACTCTCGGCCAATATCCATGTCTGGCTCATCCCAGCTCTGTTTGCCTCTCATTCCACTCAGGCTCACTCTGCTCCCCTACCTTACTCCCAATTCCCACACTCCCCTAATACAACTACATTTATTTTTAACCAAACCACACCCACCATACCTAATTATCCAATCACCAGCTTTACTGCTTAACAAGACATATACAACTCACTTCCTAACTACCCTTTAACTCACTCCTTCCTATACCTCCACCAACATATCACCACCCAGCCTAACATAATCTAATCTTACCACACATCCACTAATAATAATTCTAACTAAACCAGTACAACCAACTCCCTCTGTCCTACAGTGTTACTGTTACACACTTCTCTCCCCTTTTACTAATCATAGCCCTACACCTGACCTGTTATCACAATCAGCTAATCACTAAAACATCCTCTCCTACCCACCCTTTCCTCTCTCCTTCCCACAACACATAAACAAACATTTCCATATCACCATATCTCTTCAAACTTTTTACATACCGATGTGCACAACAACCAGCTACTTCATATCTACTCCAGACTGACATCCACATTTCTATACACATTCCTACATAAAATGTCTCTCCTCAAACAAATAAATCCACCCTAAACCAAGTCCTAAACCAACTTATCAAACAACCAACACAACAACACCCACTGCCCACTCCCAGATCTTCACAAATGTACCATGTAATGGCTCTGATCTTCTACTTGTCAATATGAATCAGAGGAGCCTCGCAAACAAAGTGCATGGGTTTCATGCTTGCCTCTCTCTATATTACCCTGACATAGCGGTAATAACTGAAACTTGTCTAAAATCTCACATAACAGGCAGTGAAATTCTAAACCCAGGTTATAATGTCCACAGGCTAGACAGAGTGCACAAACATGATGGTGGTATAGCTGTAATCTATAAAAATACACTAAAAGTTAATTGCATTGAACTAAACCTACAAGAACTCAACGACCCTGAAATATTATTTACCCACCTTGAAATTAAGCTCAAAAAATATATAATCATTATTTCAATCTACGTCCCACCTGACAACAACCTTTCCACAACCGAAACCTTTCTTCATTGGTCTTCCTCTACATTTAATCAGGAAACCATAATAATTGGAGACTTCAATATAGAATGCTTACCTGTGCCTCCGACAACCCCTCAAACTTTATAAACCTATACGGATACATCCAAACTATACAAACCCAACCAGAATAGGCAAATACAGAAAAAGACAGTCAACACTTGACTGGTCATTAGCGAACAAACCATCTCTAGACTATCTGTCAGGTTACCTGCCTGACAGGCTCAGTGACCATCGTCCTATCTATCTTCTTAGACAACATATTTATCCCCCACAAAACACCACATATAAACAAATTTGCAACAAAAACATTTCTCACCTGATATTTTGATATCACTCCTCCAGCACAGCAACTGAATGCCCCCAAAGCATCTCCAACTTAACTCTGCCATACAATACTTTAATACCAAATTCTTAAACATACTAAATAGCCTAGCACCATCCAGGAATGTACGAGTAAAATCTACCTTTGCATGCATCATGGTTGTCTAGAGATACCAAAGCACTACTTAAGCTGACAGACAAAGCCTGGGCACAATATCAGGTAAACAAAAGTCAGCCCAGCCTAGACCACTAATGCCAACTAAAAAACAATTCAAAAAACAAGTCAAGAATGATAAAAAAGTATATTATACTAAGACCCAGCAAAAACTCCAAAATAACCCACAAAAATTCTGGTGTTCCATAAAACAACTTCAACCAGGCCAGTCAGCAACTCCAACCCCCGCCACCACAAATACTACTGACAGTAAAGCCAACTCTATACTATCACTAATCAAAATTAATAACAATACTCCCCTGCCCATTCTTACAAAAGATGAAGCAACTTCTAATTCATTTGTCTGAAAACCTGTTCATACCAGCACAATAAAAAACTACTCAACAAACTGAAACCAACATCACTAGCACCAGATCAGCTCCCAAATGAATATCTCAAACTAGCAGCCAATGCTATTGCTTACCCTGTCTCTCTCTTAATCAGCCAGTCCATCTCAGACCAATATATTCCCAAGCTCTGGAAAATCTCCTATATTACTCCTCTCCATAAAGGTGGCACCTCAACAGACCTCATAAACTACCCATCAATTGCCATACTATCCCCACTTTTAAAAATTCTAGAAAAATGTATACACACTCAACTCATGAATTGCCTTCTAAGCAAGAACCAACTTATCAACTCGCAACATGGCTTCAGACCCAGTCATAGTACCACAACCACCTTTATAAGCTTCACCAATACAGTCAACCAACACAAAAACAATAGACAACTAGTTTCATCCATCTTCCTAGATATGTCCAAGTCATTTGATACAGTTTCCCACTATAGACTCTTCAAGCCACCCTCTCCTGGTTTCATAATTACCTATACAACCAACAACAAGCAGTCAGATGGCAAGGTGATCTATCCTCCCTGTTAACTGTCACAGCAGGTGTCCCACAAGGTCAGTTCTAGGGACTCTCCTCTTTGCTATCTTCACCAAAAAACTCTACTCCACCACTGACCTTGCCACCATCATTCAATATGCAGATGACTCCACGCTCATCTGTTCTGCACCCTCCCTCCCACAGCTCCAATAAATAACCCAACAATACTTTTCAGCTATAGAATACTGGCTCTCTGGCTATCAACTTATTCTAAACCATAACAAAACTAAATGAATGCTCTTTTCCAATAATGTTAAATAAATTGTTAAAATCAGACTGTAAAAATCAATAGGCATTTCAGAATGACAGTCAATAACACAGAAGGCTCAAGTTCTATAACGTTTCTTTACTCGTGTACACAAGGAGGCAAAAAACCATACATAACATGTATAGAGTTTTGACTAATTACATTCAGGAAATACCCTCAATTATATACCATTTGCAATCAGCTTTTGCCCACCTTACTGACGTGGTCAGTCACAGGGCATTTACATCACTATAGTCCATAATACTTCATTCATAAGATGATGCTTAGGTAATGTTTTTGGAAACTTTCCCATGAGAATAACACAGCCTTGTGAGGCACCTGGTCCATCATAACGTCTTCCTGTAGATGTTACTTTTTTCAAGGATCTTAGATTAGTTCGAATACAATGGTCAAGTCTTTTCTTAATACGTTCCTTTGTCTCTCTGGCTACCAGCTGTACACTATCTCTGATAGTGTTCACAAGGCCATCCTTCTCGGTGGAAGGAAGAAAGATATACATGCATACATATTTATTTCTCTCTAACCCAGCAGATTATAGATGCTGAAAGACATAAGCTTGCTGAGCTGGCTACTGCCAGGGTCAGAGGTTAACCATACTGCAGCTGGTTTCAAGCAATTATATGTAAGATCATTTCTACTGCCATATTGTTAAATAGAATCAAATGCATTACATATTATACTGTTTCTAAACTTCACACTACATATATGTTTAAGTACATATTCTTCTAATAGTTTATATATGTCTAAGTACATATTCTCCTAACATTCTGTATATGTTTAAGTACATATTTTTCTAACAGTCTGTATATGTTTAAGTACATATTTTTCTAACATTCCCCCTCCTTTTAATGCTTTTCATTCTATTCAGAAACATAAACAACATTATTTCATTCCCTAGTCTCTTCCCCTCTGGAACTTTCAACTAGGCAAGTCATTTGTTTTATATTTCAGAAAGAATTTCATTTGGTATCAATCTTTCAATTTCAAAATCTTGGTAAAAAGTTTCAGTAACAGATATATTAACAAAATCTTTGATTAATCTTTTCATGCAGGGAATTCCACAGTAAACACATGCTCCTATTAGGAGTATACCCACACAAATAGCAATTAAAATGTTTAATAGAATGGAACCCCACCCCCCAAACAGATTCTGGAAAAAGTCCGTCAGTGGGTTTGGGCCTGGTTTAGTCATTGCTGATACTTGCTGAATTACCTCTAGGTGATTATTTGTCTCGTGACGATTCTCAGGGATAAAAGCACAGCATTCTTTTTTCGTGTACCACCTCTTGCCGCTAGGGTGAAGTAAAGAGCCATTCGATTTTGTAGCACAACAGTTCTCATTGCATTCAGTTCATCAGTCACCAATTCTAGGGCGGAAAAAGTCGCATTACTCATTACTTCGAGAAATCTTGACAGCTTCCTCAGCTCCCAGATCGATTTGACTGCTCCATAGGCTGGTAGTATTCCTGCCCAGGATATAACACTGTTGCCCAAGTCCATATGAGTCAATTTATTTCTGTCTCTTACTGAATTATGGTCTTTTCAACCAGCTTCGATCTTCCCAACTGGATTCACAGGTTTCTTAACTGGACCTTCAGATTTTCGAGCTGTTTCCCTTACATTTCGTATCTTACCCAAAGGTAATTCTGCAGTATGTCTTATTGCTGGAACCAGATAACCCAAAAAACAACTGCCGGACCAATTCTCAGGTAACCATTCATATGCCTTTTTCCCACAAATAAAATCATTACTTTGGTACTAATATGTGTTATCCCTGCATGAAACATTTTCCTATCTTTAATAGACAATTGTTTAGTTAAGACTGGATTGTCACGTACTGCATTTAATGTAGTTTTCATTGAACTCAGATATGAATCATAGTTAGTATTACAAACAGTACCCCCACTTCTGACTTTAATGTAACATTTATAAGACATTGTTATATTACAATTACTTCAGCCCACCTGGGGGGTATCACTTTTGTAGAAACATACAACTCCTTTTTGTGTGACAGGTAAAAATAAAGCTATTTTGTCCTGTGATCTCACAGTTCCTGTATCAAAAACAAATTTTCCCAAGTCTCATTTATCCCCAGAGGGACAGTGGACATTAACAGTCTTTTATATGCTGTTGGTATAGCTGTACAAACCCAGCAGTTTGAAATGTTCATAGTCTCTGCATACACACGTTTCATAGCCAGGTATGTGTTAAAGTTTGGATGCCAGTCTATAAACAGTTCATCACGTCTTCTCACTTTCACTCGTGTGGTTGAGTGCAGGAAAAAAACACAATAAGAGAAAAATTGTCACACTTATAGTCAACAAATGCACAGCCAACAAAATAATTATGCAATAGTTCTGGGGTTGCTCTGCTTTTCTATTTGCTTTACTCTTGGCCATTTTGCCCTTGTATCAAATTGAAAGTTCTTTGTTCTTGTTCTGTCTTTCATCTGAAAAAGAGTTAAACTGCAAAACAGATTTATTCATTAACAGTTTCTTTATATAATTAGCTAATGAACTGTCAGCCTCCTGCTCTGCAGGCATGAGAGCTTTCCACTGAGGCACATAATATGCCCTTCCAAATACTACTTCAAAGGGGGTCAAACCCTTTACATTTGGAACTGTTCTCATGCTCAGCAATGCTAGAGGTAAACAGCAAATCCAATTCTTCTGAGTCTCACTCATCAACTTCCTTAACTTGTTTTTAAAATCCCATTGTACCTCTCCCCCAGTCCTGCTGACTGTGGGTGGTAAGCACAGTGATTCCTCAAGGAAATCCCAAAAAATCTCCCAAGTTGCTGAATTGTCTGATTGACAAAATGTGTCCCATTGTCACTATAGATTCTTTCCGGTATGCCAAATCTAGGAATTATTTCCTTTACTAGGGCCTTTGCCACTGTTGCTGCATCCGGATTCCTGGTTGGAAAAGCTTCTACCCATTTTGAAAACATATCTATGATCACTAAACAGTATTTCTTTCCTTCACATTTATTCAACTCTATGAAGTCCATACAAATAGTATGGAACGGATATGGTGGTGTAGGGAAACTCCCTTGCTTGTTTTTAAATGCTCCTTGTGCATGGTGCTTGTTACAAGTATGACAAGCTGCACAAAATTTTATTGTATAATTTATGTATCCATATGTTTGGAATATTCTATTTACTAACTGTACCATCCCCCCTGTTGAGACATGGCTCTGCCCATGGCTCAACAAAGCTGCATATCTAAATAAATTAGACGGCAATATTGATTTTTTCCCCTTTGGAAATGTACAGTCCATTCTCAAAAATTGCACCTTGTTTTACCCATTTTTGTTTTTCTGCTTTTGTAGTAAGCATTTGCATTGTTTTTAACATGTCTAAATCTAAAATCTCAAAGGGTTGTAATTCCTCATTTAAAAATAAAGTTTCTGAGTCTGAGGCTGCTTGCTTTGCAGCTGCATCAGCTCGTGCATTACCTTTTGAAATCTTATCCTGTTGTTTTGTATGAGCTACACATTTACAAATAACTACTTTGGTAGGCAACTAAATAGATTCTAATAGCTCCAAAATAAATTGCGCATGATTAATAGGTTTTCCACTGGATGTAATCATCCCTCTATTTACTTCATTGTTGTGCAAACACATGCACTGTAGAAAAAGCATAATGACTATCAGTATATATGTTCACTTTCTTGCCTTCTACTAAAGTACATGCTCCTGTCAAAGCTACCAGTTCTGCTGCTTGAGCATACAAGTTGTGTGGCAAAGTTTGTGCTTCTAAAGTTTTAGTGTCTGTAACTACTGCATACCCCACCAGATTCTTCCCTATAGGACCCCTTCTGCATGAGCCATCCACGTAATATGTCACCTCAGCATCATTCAAGGGCATATCTGTAAGATCTTGTCTAGGTAAAGCTAACTGTTCATATGAGGTTGACTCAGCAGTATGGTCATACATGAAAGATGTCTAGCAGGAGAAAGGTATGCAACTTTTTCTTGTAGCAGAATTATTGCAACTGCATGAGGCATTCTCAATGTGAGAGGGTGGAATAACACCACTGTGGCTGAAGCCTGCACTGCCATTGCTGCTGCAACTACTGCTTGTACACAGTGAGGCAAAGATTGCACCACTGGGTCTAACTGTGATGAATAGTAAGCTATGGGGCATTGCTTATCCCCATGCTGTTGCTTTAATACTGATGTCATGTACCCTTGCTTACAATCTACGGTCTGAAAGAACCGTTTGTGATAATTTGGAAGTCCTAAAACTAATGAAGAAGCTATTAACTGCTTCAACCTGCAGAAAGCCATTTCTGCTTCTGTTCTCCATTGTAAAATAATTTGGTACCCAGCTCCAACAAAAATTAGTTGTACCTAAGAAAGACATTATTTCTTTCTTAGTTGTTGGTTTGGGTGCTTGCAAAATTGCTGGTTTTTTTTCCCTCTTCTCTTTTTTCTTTTATCTAGTATTTTACCTCTATTGGATATCACATATCCCAGGTATCTAACCTGTTTTTTTCCAAAGTTGTAACTTACTTTTGTTTACTTTGTGTCCTTGTATTACTAAAAATTTTAATAATGCTGCTGTATCCACCCTGCACTGCTGCTGGGTGCTGCTAGCAAGATGTCATTTACATAAAGTAAAATTTGACTACCTTCCGGTGGGGTAAACCCTGCCAGGTTGCTAGCCATTTTTTGTGCAAATATTATTGGGCTCTCACAATATCCCTGTGGTAGTCAAGTATATGTATACCTTTTACCCTGAAATGTAAATGCAAACCAATATTGACTATCAGGATGTATAGGTATTGAAAAGAAAGTATTGCTTATCTCTACCACAGTAAAATACTTCTGTTGTGGCTTTAAATCATTCAACAAGGTATGTGGGTCTGGCACCGTAGGTGCTCTAGGTATTACTGCATTATTTACAGCTTATAAATCTTGTACCATCTGCCATTCCCCGTTTGCTTTTTTAACAGGAAATAGGGGTGTATCACATGGTGAATCAGGAGATTCTACCAGTACTCCTTTTTTGAGTAATGCTGCTTATTATAGGCTTAATTCCTACTTCTACATCCTTTCTCAAAAGGTATTGTCTTTTCTGTGGTCTAAAAGCTGACTTTGGGGTAATTGTAACTGGTCCTGCTGTTTGAATAAGCCCTACATCTAACTTGTCTGTTGACCACAGAGTTGTTGGCATTTTACACAAGGCCTCTTCTTTTTCTTTTAATAAAAATGCTAATCAGCTGTCCTCACTAGATTGCAAGTGTACAGCTGTATGTGTCTGTGTCAACCAATTCAGTTTTTGTTTTTGTATCTCTTATTCTGACATTTCTAAATCAGTCTGTTTTCCCATTTTGTTACCTTTTTTTCTAAGTCTGCCCATTTAACACTTTTGTTTTTTGTCAAGCTGACATGTGGCAGTCTATTGGACTTATACAATCTCATGAATTCCTGAGGTAATGAACAGCTTACTACACTGTTTCCCTCAGTATCCCAACATAAAGTTCGTAATATTAATCTGTCAGCAGGATTTTTTTTTTTTTTGAACGATTCTTGCTTATATTTCTTATCAGGTCCTGGTGTGCTACAGTAGTATAGAGTACAATGTAACAAGTGCTGCTGATCAGTGTCAAGGGAGGGTGCCTTACTGATGGCTACGTTCAATAGTTCTTTGGTTACTGCCCCTGGACCAATCATAACTAGGTCCTGGCTGTACCAATAATAGGCTTCACCCTCTGATCACACCACAAAAGCATCCATTTGTCTTTGTGCTTCCATACCCTGCATGGTAGGATCTACTGCTATGCCAAATATCTGCACAAGGTCTCTTCCCAGTAAGTTTACTGGATATTTTGCAGAAACTACAATTTTACTTTTCTGAGTCATACCTGAAACAGGGTCAGTTATTGCTATATCATGGGAGAGTGGTTCCCTGTATAGCTGTCCATTTGCTGCTTTTACTAATATATAATCAGGTGATTCAGAATGTTTTGGTAACTTGGAGGGGTGTATCAAAGTCCGTGACGCTCCTGAGTCACACAGGAATTTGACTTTCCTTCCCTCCACCAGAAGTGTCACTTCTGGTTTTGTATCTGCTAGGTAGAGCTCCAGGCTCAACAATGCTAAATCTAAAATTTCATTTCCATTTTTATCCTCTACATCTGTTTGTACTTCCTTTATTCCCTCTACTACATTCACATTTTCTTTTTGTTTATTAACCTTTCCTGATGATTTTTGGTTGTTATCACCATACCTCTCAAGTGTACCTCATTACGAGGAACGTACCTCATTTGGGGTCTTAAAAAGGTCATGTTCCTCGAAGTTCCACATTGAAAGACTCTGTCACACATTCAGTGTTAGGAATTTTTTAAGTGAAATCCATGGTAAATAGAAATTAACCATATTAATTCATCAAAATATCTTCTTTATAAGTAAAACCAGCACATTTTAACCATCCTATGACCTTCCTAGTTGAAGTTGTTAGTAAGCCATTAGTATGTGTTCCACATTTTGCCCATTTGTTCCACATTATGAGGGCTAGTGTTCCTCATTTTGGAGATGGAAGGTTGAGAGCTATGGTTATCACTATCATATAGTCAGTCCTCATCTCCTTTATCTTCTGTCATTGCTTTCTTATTTTGTTTACAGTCCCTAGCTAGATGCCCTTTTTACCTGACTGTAATACAAATACTTCAGCTCCGTCTTCAGCAGTGAAGACTTGTGCCCTTTCTTTTCTTTTTACTATTAAAGTGTCTTTCAGTACGTCTAGCATACTCAAGTAAGGCTTGCAGCCTGCTTGTTCAGTGATCTATCATATGCTTTGTAATAAAGCTACTGATAGAGGCAATGCAACCTTTTAAAAATGCATTTTTTTAATTGTTGTTTAAAGCATTCTAATAATCTAGCATAATATCCATCTATTGTCTCATTTTCCTGTTGTATGCATTAATTAATGCAAGTCCAGTCTGCTCTAAGTTTCCATTTCTCAGAGATTCTGTCTGTCAGACCTTTCACTCTGTTGTCTAAAAATGTTTCAGAATTTTCTAAGCTTCTGTTTTTCTACAATTTGCTTCCTCAATCCACCTGTGTGCTTGAGGTATGCCTAGTTGGTGCTGTTTTTTTGCCTGACGTCCTGCATCAGATTTAAGCTTGTTTAAGGAGTTTAACTAGTGAAAGTTTATCTAGTTTACTATCAAATTCATAGTTGTTAACACATTTTGTATAATATCTCACATTATCTGCTCACTGCAATTGCATATACTTCACATTATCCGTTAGGGGCGGATCTCATGATCTCTCAGTGCACTGATTTCCCATGTCTTAAAAAAGACTGTTACGTAACCCTTCTCTTGTACCACGTGGTATCTTATTTCCCTATATCCACAGTAGTGTCTAGAATGACTGTTTACTTTGCTTTGTTATTCCCCTGATCTATGACCAAAGATACAATACTTCGACTCTCTCTCTCTCTCTGCTATCACAAACCTTAGCAATAGCACAGTGTAACCTGGTCCCTGATCTAAAACAAAGACAAAGAGGGAAATTCTTCTTACCTGAGCCTCCCGTTTATGACTGCATATTTTTCTTCTTGGGGCCCAGTCTTCCGCTTTTCAGCCACAGATCAGAAAGTGGACAGCCTCTTTACACACAACAATTCAGTCGGAGGTCTTTTCACTTTAAGAAGAACCATTTTGTTTTGGCAGCTTCTCCTGCAGATTTATTACCACCCATGCACTCTGACCTGCAGCTTACCAAGGGAATTCCGGCTTGAGAAGGACCAAAATGTTAAATAAATTGTTAAAATCAGACTGTAAAAATCATTAGGCATTTCAAAATGACAGTCAATAACACAGAAGGCTCAAGTTCTATAACGTTTCTTTACTGTGTACACAAGGAGGCAAAACCATACATAACATGTATAGAGTTTTGACTAATTACATTCAGGAAATACCCTCAATTATATACCATTTGCAATCAGCTTTTGCCCACCTTACTGACGTGGTCAGTCACAGGGCATTTACATCACTATAGTCCATAATACTTCATTCATAAGAAGATGCTTAGGTAATGTTTTTGGAAACTTTCCCATGAGAATAACACAGCCTTGCGAGGCACCTGGTCCATCATAACGTCTTCCTGTAGATGTTACTTTTTTCAAGGATCTTAGATTAGTTCGAATACAATGGTCAAGTCATTTCTTAATACGTTCCTTTGTCTCTCTGGCTACCAGCTGTACACTATCTCTGATAGTGTTCACAAGGCCATCCTTCTCGGTGGAAGGAAGAAAGATATACATGCATACATATTTATTTCTCTCTAACCCAGCAGATTATAGATGCTGAAAGACATAAGCTTGCTGAGCTGGCTACTACCAGGGTCAGAGGTTAACCATACTGCAGCTGGTTTCAAGCAATTATATGTAAGATCATTTCTACTGCCATATTGTTAAATAGAATCAAATGCATTACATATTATACTGTTTCTAAACTTCACACTACATATATGTTTAAGTACATATTCTTCTAATAGTTTATATATGTCTAAGTACATATTCTCCTAACATTCTGTATATGTTTAAGTACATATTTTTCTAACAGTCTGTATATGTTTAAGTACATATTTTTCTAACAAATAACAAATCACATGACCTTACATCCCCCTTCCTTATCTATTCAGCAAACAATACCAAAACTGAACCTGTCTTTCACACTAAACTGTTTGGGAATCACAACCGACAACAACTTGAATTCAATAAACACTTGCAATTTCATAAAAAAGACCCATATAAAGCTTGGCTCTCTCTACAGAGTCTATTCATATCTCACTAGCTGCACCCGGCAAGTTATCACCGGGACCCACCTACTATCTACCCTACTGTACTCCTCACCCATTTTCACCAACCTTAAGAAAACTGATCTAGCTAAACTCGAAGCCTGCTATAATTAAGTTGCCAGTTTTTCCACAAACTCACCACATAGAATGCACCACTGTGCAGGTCTTCACCAACTAAACTGGCAAGAACTTCCCAACCTCCTATCCCTCAATCAAATCACAACCGCCCATTCCATAATATACCAACCAGACAAGTGCCCAGCACTTCAAAATCTACTAGAAATCCATTCCAATAATAGGACCCTAAGGTCTTCCAATAAATTCCTATTTAAAGTCACAAAAATCTAATATCACTTTTGATGAGCCTCCTTACTCTAATAATATACCAAGGGTCTAGAATGCCATCCCTCAATATATCTGAAATACCACCAACCCATTCAAATTTAAACAACTTCTCAGGGCACACTTAACTGACAACTGTCTCTGCTGATGCACAGCCTCAGGCTGATGCACAGTATTTTCTACTTCCCTCTTTCCCTAACTCCCAACCTCCTACATAAACACCTTTCTCCCCTCCATTCTTTCTCCCACTGCATCTCTTCTCTGTATCTTCACCATATTTTCTACTAACTGTTCCCTTCTTTCTATAACTCTCACACTCCTATATAAACATGTTTCTCCATTATTCTTTCTGTCTCCACTCCATCTTCTTAACTCCTCCAAATTTATCCTTTGTACCAATCTGGCACTATAATTTGTACTCATTATCCACTGTAGAAAAGCTTATTCCCCAAATAGTAGCTGATGCATTTTTTTGTCTATATTGTATTCTGTTATTCTATATGCATTACTGGCTTACCTTGTAATCTGATATTCTTTAGAGATTACTTGTTTCTACTCTATAACTATGATTACTATATAACTAATGTGCAACTAATATGTAAAGATTGTGTGCTTGTTGAATTGGACTTTGGAGCTTTTCTCCCCTAGCCTCTGCTTAAAAAGGGCCACCAGCCCAGTCGGATCTCCCCAGTGAACAAATGTAAAATAAAACTAAATCAATAAATAAATCACTGTAGGATGAACCGTATCATGACTATCCAGAATGAACAATTTTTCATTTATTGGTTCAGTTGACTATGATCGAGACTAGGTCTGAAGTACTTTGTCTTTTTGGGTATCAAGAAGAAGAATCTGGAGTAGAAGCTAGCCCCTTTCTAATCTGTTGGGACGTTTTGGATGGCTGTTTTATGGAGGAGGATGTTTACTTCTCTCTGATCTGCCCTCCTGTGACTGGGAGGAGCTACTAAGGGATGTAAGGGTACATTTTTGGGCATTGCCAAAAATGGAATAGAATAGCCACTGGATATAGTTTCCATTATACACTTGTCCTACATAATGGCCATCCATCTAGAGCAGGATAGTCAGGCAACCCTTCAGGGCTCATACTGATGGAATCCTTCAAATAATCCCCTGAAACCCTGCTAATAAAGGCCACCTCTACCTCTAGGGCAGCTGCTATGATGAGAAGTCCCCTCAGTCACAGGAACTCCTGTCATACTGCTGTCTGTTCTGAGGCTGCTGGGATTTACAGAACTGCTAGTTTTTGATGGCCTTTTGGCTCCTTTGAAAGGTCCTTTGCAGCACCAAACACTTTTGCCCAACAGTGGAGTTCATTTTTCCACCCTCTTTACAATGCCGCAGTCTGTCTTTCACCTTTTGCCCAGACCTGGAGGTACTGTCAAAAGGAGCACTGGCAGACACCACCTTGAAGTGGTTTGCAAAGTTGGTGAGTCAAAGCCTGGCTTGCCTTCACATCGCAATACCTTAGCATGCCACACTAGATGATTCATTCATTGCATTATGGACCAAACAGATATTACAGCTGCCACTTTGGTCTTTAACTGTGACCTCATATCACCCACAGACAACAGTTTTAGATTGTCAGATATTTTCTCCACTAAACCTCTTTGAAATGTAATCATATGTATCAAATAATTCAGGGCTCTAACTGAGAAGGTGCTGGATACACAAATATACTTTCCAAGTTTTTCCATCATCCAAGATTCTTTGTTGGGAGGATGTATGGCCTTTGTGTCCCCAGAACTTGCTACTCCATGGAGGTAGATGTTATTATGGAATCGACAAGAAGTCATTTACTCCAGTTCTGTCTGTCTTTAAAGGTCCACAGCATTTTTTCTGCTTGAGAAGGAGAGGCTTAGTCACATCTGGCTCTTTAAACACTTTGGAGCACACCATGTGTATGATCTGATCTGAGGGTGGCAGTACCTTGGCTGCTGAAGGAGGGGATTTATATGCCTATTGCAAAATCTTTTTCTCTAGGGATGTGGGGTTCTTTGGTCAAGATCTCCTCTGTCTCATTAAATCCAGAATTTCACCAACTATGATGTCTTCAGAAGGGCATCTGGTGAACCTTCAATATCTGTTGTCTCAGAAGGGAGACTCTAATGAGAGTACAGGTGTTCCCTTTTACACAACAATTTCATTGGTGGGTTTGGAAGATAGTCATCTGAACTTTTCTAGGAAGATGGCACTGCAGACCTCAGCAATTTCTGCTTATAAGATCTGTTGTCCTTTGGGAATAGCAATGATGTACAGCCAAAGGTCCCATTGTCAATGGTATCTCAGAGTAGACCTGTTGGAGCCTATACCTACCCATGAAAAGAATCTGGCTTTAGTCTCCCCTGCATCAATAGGTCAGCTGAAGTATTTGGACCCAAAGACATCAGCACCAGCTACAATGGTGCCAGTATTATAGGAAGGACGCTGACATCATAGGCACTGAAACGCCATAGCCAGAATCTCCCCAGAAGATATAGGTGTTGAATGCCAAGTTAATCAAAACTAGCAATGGCTTCAACAACATCAGGGTCAGAGTTGGAGCTGGGCACTTGGCACAGTGCCCCTAAACCTTAGTGGAGGAATCAACTGGTGCCAAGGGCATCAGTTTCAAAGAAAATGTAAATACTGACATCAGTCATACCAATACACACTTTAGTAATGATTCTAACACTACCGTGGCTAAAACAGGGCCTCAAGGAAGAACAGCAGTAAAAGTAGTAAGAGTATTTACTCTAGCTGCCTCATGCACAGAGACAGCTGTGATGAAACTGTACTGAGCCTTCACAAAGGCTGACATCATATGTTTCTAATCTAAAAGGGTCAGGCTCTGAAAAGATCAGTAGGAATGCAAGGATGAAGTTGATGTGGGTCAACAGGTCAAAAATCTAGATGGCTTGTGCACTGAGGACATGTTTCCAGCAATACTCTTCAGGGCCAATTCAGTTGTGCTGGACAACTCTATCCAAGGAAGAGAAGAGGACCTGGCACAAGTATCTGCAAAAGAAGGTCCATGGTGGGAAGGACAGGTTGATATCCAGCAGACTTTATCCAGGGACATATTTATTTATTTACACTGAAACATACAGTTCTTCCAGTCTTCATTCTTGCTTCCTTTTTTATGTCAGACAGTCTTTGATGAAGACTCATCTTTGCTTTCATACAATGATTTCTCCTTGTCCTTTTCTACAGCTTCATATCTACGGAGCCCTTTAAGTACCAGTTACGTTGTCTTGCCCTGGAGCATTCTGGAGCCAAAGTTTTTACAGATTGTACAGGCACTATCTAAATGTCCTGGGTGGACTGTATGCTCATATTCTTCACACTTCTTATAGCCATTGGCCTTTACCTTTTTGTCCATGTAGTTAGTAACCTAATAACAATCAAAACACATCATAAGGATTACTAGAGAGTACTCTAAACAAACAATAATGAGGCCAGTCTATTTAGTAGGCCAAATCCGCCAACAGTCCTCACAGAATGAATATGAGTAAGCAACAACAGCAAATCTTAAATCCAAGCACCATAGAATAAACAGTAATGCAAAAAGATGGAAAGCCAAAGATAACTTTTAACTTGTTTATTTAAAAGAGCCTGATGAGTGATAGGGAGATAGGGGGAAAGTTTGGGTTAGAAGAAAAATAAAAGAAGTCTGCTAAGCAAATTGCATAAAGTTGGAAGAAACTAAAGTTTATTTGGTATTTCCTAACAATTTGGAGCACATTCATGGTTACTAAAATGATGAAACCACTCAAAGCTTGTAGGAGCAAAAAGGACAAAAAGCGTCTCAGAGACCAAAGTTTAATCATGTTGCAAACATAATACACCAGCACATTAACATTCCACAATTCAAAAAACGTTTTTGTCCACCTAAGCAGACTTCATCAGATACCCAGCATACATATGAACTTCCATTTAAATGCAATTATTAAATTAGTAACTTCCCATCAATTACAACACGTAATTCCACTTATGAAAAATTTTTAAAAAGCCCATCCATAAAAAGTATTTAAAAACATACTAAATAAATATATAATATATTTAAAAATGTGAATGGACCATCATGTTTGTATTAATGTATCTCCAAATTGAATGTAATAAAACCTTTGACAACCCATTTTATACAATAAATGTATATTCATAAAAACGTCTTGACAGCCTCAAAACCTGATCAACCAGCACCATCTTGTGGCCAAAAATGTGTATGACCTCCCAACTCAATACAATCTGAACACCCTAGAAACTTAAAAATGAAATATAAAATAATCAGTATGAACATCCAACATTGAAAAATACATAAAAAATCATAACTAATGAAAAATATCAGCAGATTAATTTCAAAATCAGACTATTACCTCTATAATTTTGCATCCCTCATTTTGAGTAAACAGGCCAAAGAGATGTATGTGGTCAGTGAGCCCCAGGGGTCTACTGGTATCCAGGGTCACTTGCCAAAACAGGCAAATCGGTATTCTAACCTTGTTTTCCATGGACCCCCCCCCACCTGAAATCAAGTAAAATTTTCTCCAAAACAAAAAACTTAAACTTCCCTTTTTTACATGTCATGAGACGTTTGTATAGGGTATTCTTATCATTAAAAGTTCTAATGTCCTAGTGGTGCTCATATAATCTTCTTTTCAATTTACGTTCAGTTTTTTCTACGTAAAAAGCATCACATAGACATACCGCAATGTACACCACCCCCTGGGTATTACAACTGCTAAACGTAGAAGCGTAGATAGTTCTTGTCCTACTTTCAGTCACCACACTTTCTTTATTTAAGATGAAAGAACATTGGAAACATGCCCCACAACTATATGTGCCTTTTCTCAAACTACCACCATGATTCTGTGAATATTGGGTAGGTAATGATGAAAGCACTCGTAATGGCTCAAGCTCACTTGCAATGGCAGCAATCAGATATGGAGTACTTCTCCAAGGAACGTGGGTTTATGGGACAAAGGAGGAGCTCTAGCATGCAAGGAAAGTTGTTGCCGAGAGATGGTTGCCAAGGCAACCAGTTCAGTAGTTTTACGGTGTCCAGACAGGACCACAGTAGGTAAAGCTTAGTCATAGGATAATGAATGGATCAGACCCCTTTGAGGAGTGAGACCATACAGGCTGGTAGATCAGGCAGCTTCTTCATAAGTAGAAAGTAGGGAAAGTATTAGAAATACAAGCAGGAGACAAGTGCTTATTATATCATGCCTACAAAAGATAGAAGTTAGACAAGGGATTCTAGATTGTTGAGATGAAGTCTCTGTGAAGAACTATACAGATGAATGAAAGAGGAGACAATAATCAATGGGGCTGAAGGGCGGTGAGAAGATTTGTAAAAGGGACTCCAGAGATATCTGAGGAAGTTATGAATGCATTGAGGGAATAACTGAGAAAGCAATGAAGAGAAACGAACTGGGGAAGTTATGAGTGCATTGAGGGAATATCTCAAAAAGCAATTAAGGGAGATGAACTGGGGAAGTTATGAGTGCATTGAGGGAATAACTGAGAAAGCAAGGAAGGGAGAGCAACTCCCACCTTCAATAGGAGAAATGGCCATCTTGGTCCTGCCTAAGGGGAATGGAGGAAGTGAGAGACTGAGAATTACCAGCCAATCACCATATTTAATGCAGATCCTAAAATATTCCAAAGGTCCTGTTAGGTTGAATGAAAAAGGAAATGGAAAATGTGGAATGTTGTAGAAATAAGAGCAGATCAGATGTGTGAATTGGAATAGTGTAAACAACTACAGGTTGATATTTGCATTAACAGACAGAATGGTGAGTAAGTTGGTTATAGGAGGTCACTCCTACTTGACATATGTAAAGCAGCTTATATACCATGGAGTGGTTTTCCATATAGACTGTTGACAGACGTGAACATTGGTGCAAAAATCAATAATGGTGTTACTACCTCATATCTAAATGGTGTGTCATCAAAAGAAGTAAAGCTTGGATGATGGATAAATCATGGGTGCCTTTTTTGCCATACCTGTTTTTTGTAATAATGTAATTTCTGGCTAAAATGTATGAGGGACACACACGGAAACATCAAAGGATGAAAGATACAGAATTTTTTCAACTTAGTTGTTGATGACTGCTTGGTATTAATTATGGATGTATAGAAAGTGCTCAGAAATCCAACATCCCTTTTCAGAATGAAACTGATTATAACAACACAACCTGTAACCTCAGAAGCCAAGACAGAGGTGGCTCTATTCTACAACCCCCTGTTGTCAAGCTACAGAATTCTAACTACATTGTTTGTGTTCTTGCCCCCAGATTGTGGCAGGCACTCCCCCAGTATTTACAAATGCCTATACAAACTGAATGCAACCTCCCTGACATCACAGATGCACAGGTGAAAGCTGCCCTTTCCAAAGCAAAAAACACAGCCTCTATGGGACCGGACGGTGCTCCAGGCTGTGTCTTACATGAGCTCCAAGAAGAACTGAACCCTCACATTAAGTCACTGTTCAAACTTAGCCTTACTACAGGATATGTACCCAAAGAATGGCATACTGCTACAGTGGTCCCACTCCACAAAGGTGGTGCCACAACGGACCCCGGAAACTATCGCCCCATAAGCCTGACTAGTCTGGTCTGTAAAGCTATGGAGCGTATTATCATGGAACTCATAAACAAAGACATTGGGAGCCTCCAGACACTGGACCCTACCCAATTCAGCTTTGTTAAGGACAGATCTTGCCTCTTAAACCTAGTTGATTTCTTTGAAACAGTTACCAAAGCCATAGATGAGGGCAAGGCAGTCCACACAGCCTACCTGGACCTCGCAAAAGCCTTCGACACAATACCCCACTCGGACATCATAAATAAGCTTACCAGCTTAAGTATCAACCCCTATATCACAAGATGGGTTGCAAACTGGCTCAGAGATAGAACCCGCATGGTCAGAATTGCAGGTGCCATGTCCGAATCCAAACCAGTTACAAGTGGTGTCCCACAGGGTTCAGTTCTGGGACCTCTATTGTTCGGTATATACTTCTCTGAGGTTCAGGCTAACACGGGGGGATTATGGCTGACAAAGTTTGCAGATGACTGCAAACTGGGGGCCATAATCGAATCTCCAGCTGACACAAGCATCCTCCAAAAGGGTCTCACAGAGACGGATGCTTGGTGCCAGAGCCACGGTCTCAAGCTAAATGCTAAAAAGTGCATAGTCATCCCCTTTGGGGAAAACAAGGTGCCCACAAATTACCACATAGGTGGTAATCCATTAAGTATGGAAGAAGTAATTAGAGATTTGGGGAGCAACATAGATAGTAATATCTCCTTTGATAATCACGTTGCCAAAGTGGTTAGAAAGACCTTCTATATAGTCCACCTTATCAAGAAAGGGTTCACATCTAGATCAAGAGATGTCATTGTGCCCCTCTACTCGTCACTCATCAGACCCATAATTTAATACAATGCCCCTTTTGGGTTGTACCTTACCCGACACCTGCAGCAACTGGAGAGACCCCAAAAGTACCTCACCAAGAGGATCATGGGCTACAAACAGATGTCCTATGCAGCTCAACTAAAGAAACGCCAACTCTACTCAGTTGCTTACCGCCTACTCAGAGGCGATCTATGCCTGACATACAAATCCATGTCAAACCCAGAATTAATGGACATGCTCCACCTCAAAAAATCCAAGTCCCTTAGAGCTACACACTCCAGGGACCTAAACCTCAGCACAAAAATAAATAGGACATGCTGGAGGGACAGATTCATTTCCCAGAGGCTCCCCTCACTCTGGAATAGAATCCCAATTCATGTTAGACATAGCCCCTCTCTCACCCTCTTCAAGCAAATTCACCCCTGGGATCTCTTCTGTGTCCCTGCTAGACAGAGGCACAGTAAACTAATCTTAAAAGAGTACCTTCTGTGACCCACTTTACAGAGGCACAGTAGGCTAATCTAATAGGGAGGTGGAAGCCAAATACCCTCTGGCTAGGCTTATAAATGCCTTAGGGCAGATAGCCTAGTATCTACCTATGAACCTATGAACTTCAACACAGAGTACTCACTCTTCAAACCTCAAATCAAACATTACCTACTAAAACTATATGAATGCATCTGTCTGGCTACTGCACTTCACATAACTCACCAGTATCCTCCAAGTATATGACCACTAATTCTAAATCTGCCCTCACTCTCTGTGCTATCTCTTCCCATTATCTGTATCTATGACTTCCACGTTTTCTAACTTAGAGCATTTCTACTATGCTCTGTGGATGACATCGTCATGCTGATTTACTTTTACATTTTCTCATCTTACACCTAGCTCCTTCAATTCCTCTTTGTCAGCTGTTTGATTCTGCACTATATACCTCACTCTCCTGCACATTTCCTAGTGTTTGACTCACTTTATGTAAATATGTACATCTTACTGAATGCCCAGTGTTAGTTGATTTGCACTGCCTATGTTTGCCTCTGTGTAAATTAATATTTTATATTTACTGTTTCAAGTAACCTGGGCTAGTCCTGCAGCTTTCCATTCTATGGTAAGTGCTACACCCTGGTAAACACATATAAATAACATAAAATTATAGAAAATTCTGAGGATTTGAAAAGAAGGGGTTGAAATATCATGTTCTTAAATAACAGACCTCTCCCTTTAGGATAAAAGGACTGTGTGAGATGACTGGTTATGACAGGTGGGGCTAGTTACTTTCATATACAACTCTTCCCCACAGCAGGAGAAATGCTTCAAAAAGAATAGCAAAGGATGGTTCAGGAAGGTTGTGACATGGCTAAGTAGACTTCAAGTGTAATTTCTTATCAACTACAGTGGGTATTTTGAAGATACTGGTGATCCCACAGTTGTTGTACAGGGCAAGGTTTTTCAGGTTGATATCTAAGAAAGTGTGAAACATCAGACATTGAGAAAGTGTGGTCAGTTTATTTGGAAAGGAAATAAAAGCAAGGTTAGAGAAAGAGAGTTAATGAATTTATGGAAGGCAAAATGAAGGTGGTGAAAGGCCCTGACATCAAATGGCACTTAGAGGTGGTGAATATGATACAAGCTCTCAAAAGCAAAATGAGAGGGAGACAGCTGTGAATGTGTCTGGTGAGTAAAGACAGGAAGAACACAATACAAGTGGGTATATAGCTGAGATGGAGTAATGCTATGACATGACATTTGTGTAAAATATATGTCTCAAGGAAGGTGAAAATATCAGGAGGGACTTTGTAAGAACAAATAAACAAGGTTAAAAAGTAATTTTTGAAGAGAGGGGTGTGGGGGAAAAGTGGTATAGTTAAGCTGAAAGATACTGAATAAGAGGAGGCCATTATCTCACAGCTTTCATAGAGTTAATTGAGGATTATGCACCAGACAACAGGAGAAATCAATGAAGGAGGGGGGTAGGGGAAAGACTATGTCTAGGATTCAGTAAACTCCATGTAGGAATAGCATTATTCCTACATGGAGTGAATGGTAAAGGCGCGCTACTGAGATGGAGCCATGAACACGGATACTGAAAGAGTGCGGAGGGGGGTTGCAGTAGTCTTTACAGATGTGTAACATGCCCCCTGCACTGTCAAAGTGCCGTACAGCACTTAACAATCCTTGCAGTGTTGGTGGACACTGAAAAGAAGATTGCAAATGGAATGGAATGCAGAGTGTGTGTGACAGGAACTGTAACACACCCCCTGCATTGTGAAAGTGGCATATGGCACTTTAGAATCCCTTCAGTGTCCGCTGACACTGAAAAGAGATCTATGAATGGAATGCAATGCATGAGGTGTGTGACAGAAACTGTAACACACCCCCTGCATTGCAAAAGTGCCATATGGCACTTTATAGTAAAATAGTGTTCTTGGACACACACCTCTCGACCTCTTAGAGCAAGAAATCTGGACAAAGCCATTACCAAAAGCAGGGCAAAAGCCCAGAAATAGGGACATTTTTTTAAATATTGCTCTTACAAACATAGAAAATTAATAGAATGACAGGTTTTGCATTATCATGTATTGTCACAAAGAGTATCTGGCCTACAGCTGACATGGTGATATTTTATATATTGAGAGATATATATTTAAAATGGTTGTATTATTTTCTTTCCTTTATATGTGAAGTTTAAGTGTAGCTGAGTGGGTTTGCATGCCACGGTGCTTTCCTCAGCAGTGCTTAAATGTCTTGTAAGAGGTATATACAAATTTATAGCTAGAATCTTCAATGGCAAGTTAGCTTAGTGGTTAGAGTTCCGGCTTTGCATGCAGTAGTTCACGATTCAATTGTGAAGACAGCCCATGCAGCTTTTACATGGGAAAGCATTACAAAATTATTTTTCTTTTATTTAATGATGTAGTCATTGATATTTGTTAACCAGGTTAGTGTAACTGGTCAAAAATTCCAGTGTCAGTGGATATATGATTTGAACTCCCCCATGTAAACACAAGTATCCCATACAGTACAGTCACACCCCAAGGTAATGTAATCAAAGCACACAGGGGTATGTCATGCAAAGTGAATTGTATATGCTTAATAATATGTCAGTAATGATTAATTAATATGCAATTCTTAAATATTTTTAAATGAAAACTGAACAATGCTAAACTTGTTTTAAACTAAACTTAGCTCTGCTTAGCCACTTTGAGCATTGCTTAGAAGTTTAATTGTAAGCAGCAGTC
This sequence comes from Protopterus annectens, assembly GCF_019279795.1. Classification (NCBI taxonomy): domain Eukaryota; kingdom Metazoa; phylum Chordata; order Ceratodontiformes; family Protopteridae; genus Protopterus; species Protopterus annectens. The sequence goes on along the minus strand of NC_056741.1, from coordinate 1,167,045,546 downwards.
AGCCCAGCTAAGCAGATTTGCACACTGCTAAGCACTGCTCAGCATTTGTCACTTTAAGCACTGCTCAACTCAGCTTAGTGAGTTTGCGCACTGCTGAGCTTTGCTTAGCATTTTCAAAAATGGTCCAATAGCGGCAAAGGGCGAGAATATGGCCTTATTTAAACCACTCAGCAGGACTACAGCCAGAATATGTTGTAGTTTGATCACTGAAGGAGCTATGTCTGGAGTAGGACAGGGAGTGTGCTTTCATGTGCAGTACTGGGGAATTTTGGAGTCTAGGGTTATGGCTGGGCTCCTTGTGGAACACCATGACAACAGAGTGCTTCAGGGGCAGTGCCAGGACTCCCAATACAAATCTGAGGCCTGGGACCATCTGGCACATGACCACACCAGTGCCACTAGAATCCCCCGAACTGGTGAGCAGGTACATCATCACTATGATGACCTAAAGTGGAGAAAGAGTGCACTCTTGGCCCAGTGGATCCAAGATGCTCGAAACAGAAATGATCCAGCAGTTTGTAAGTATTTCACCCATAGCTGTACCAAATACTAGCCTGAGCATGTGATAGGTATGCATAATGGTTGTTTTTACCCTACAGTTGCACAGGTGAGAGCTAGCAATGTGGAAGCCCATACGGGTAGACTGGTGAAACTGCGCCGAGACTCTGGTGAGTACAGATCTATTTTGCAGTATATAGTGCAATAAATAAGAAGGAGTACATTGTTTACTGCCAGTAGGTATAGTGTGTTCTGGGTGTATGGAATAAATAAAGTTTGTCAGACCAATATTGATCTACAGGATATGCTGTACTACTGAATATAGAATCTCAACTGTAATAAAGCACTGTGTCATGTTACTCAAATAAAGCTTTATACCACAGACTGTTGTGTTTAATCTGGTATGTTGTTAAAAAAATAGAATGTGTATAGGTGTTTCAGAGAAAATATGGCTTTGATAGTATGCATTAACTGAGGTTTGTCTGATAACCAGCTGCTATGCAAAACTGTAGATTGTGGAGCTGTAAAACAAGATATAAATGAAATATGAAATACATCCTGCACTAAGATCTGAACGTTGAATAGTAATGTGTAATGTATTATAGTGTGTCCCCTGCAGCATTGCTTTGAGTTAACCTTTGCATTTCACATCTATGTAGACCTGATGCAGGAAAGTATGAGAGTGTAATAGGTGGAGACTGCAAATATATGATGTCCAAATGTATACGGGGTTTGTATGTAACCCAGCATCCTGCTATGGTCTGTACAGATCACACATATTCACATCTGCTAGGGGTTAAATGTGTACACCTGCTTTTAAAGGATTAATACACAGTATACTAGCTGTCATGCATGAATCTCAGGCATGTATTTTCAATTGTCACTACAGTCTTTGGTAACACTCCAGTCAGATTCCAAGGTCAGACTGTCTAACCAAGTGAGTATTATGCAGAAATCAGACAAGCAAGAGACAGCAGTTCCCCAGTAGCTCAGTGTGATGAGAAATAGATATGTCATTCATTTTTGCACACATGGACCACAGCTGTAATCCAGGGACTGGTACTAAGATGTGTGAATATTTACACTCAAGTAATTTTGAATATTTGTAGAAACAATCAGGTAGTGTTAACAGATATTTTCTCCACAGGTCTTACTGGTAAATAAATATTTGTAGTAGTTGAAGTGTATAGTAATAAACTGTGTACAACTGTTCCAGTGTCCAACCCCATGCCTGCAAATGACAGAAGGATAGGTGCATACACTATGCACTCTTCCCAATACATGTCTCTTACGTGCCATGCTGTCATTGCTAGTGATCACTGTTGCCAATAACTTTGGACAGAGATATGAATCCAGGTGAAGAATGCCAGTAGCACACTCATACAACATCAGTGCAGGGTACATCTTCTTCGTCATATATGTAATGCTGCTATGTATGAGTCCCCTCTAGTCATGTACCCAGAGTTATCAGAGTTTGCCTCATACCATTCCAGGTTGACAGTTTCATAGTTATGTATGTGCTACAGAAGCTATGGACCACAGGTAGATGCAAAGTGAATGCAGACCTGTAAAGTACTGAGCAGTACTGTTGTAAAAAAATAAAAGCCTTTACAGTTATTAATGGACTGTTTTTCTCTTCCCTCACCCCTTATCTGCATCAGTAATTATTGTTCATATACTATGGGTATGTTGTTCTGAAAACCTAATGTTGGGACTTGTGTTCTATTATTGTTCATATATTTAATTGGTTGCATATTAACATACCTTGTTCAAATACCATTGTTAGCGGCCTGTTACCATAAATGTAACTGGCATGCTGTTACAATGCTGACTGTTATTCCATTTATGCATGTGCTCTGTTTGCTATGCAATTGTTTCAGTTCTATTGTTCTGGGTTAATTGAACACCCACGTATGCTGTTATAGCTACTTTAGAAATGTTTTTGTTCATGACTAACCAATACATTTTGAAAAATCTCAACACCATAGTACGTTTGGGATCCCAGCGGATCCACCCATCTCACCTCATCTGGCCACAGCACCAGGCCCCAGCACATCTGGGACCCAACCCAGAACTGCCTCCTCCACTGGTCCTGCACCACCCTCGAGTGGAACCACCTCAAGGGATGAGGCCCATTCTCCCCCTGGGCATGGGTGCAGAGAGGAACCAGTCACCCAAAAACAGTTCCGAGGCATGGTGCACAAGGTCAACCAGACAGACTTGGGTATATGCCTGTGCCAGACATATCATGCATTACGGTCATTTAGTATTAGGGAAAACAGATATCACTGTCAACTCTTGAACCCAGGACCCTGTCCACGAGAGTCAGGGCAATGCGCCACTTTGCCAAATCAGCTGTGGGAATTTGTGATGCTTTTTCAAACATATCATGCATTACAGTCATTTAATATTAGGGAAAAAAAACAAAGCTGAAGAGTCATGAACACAGGCCCTTCTGAACTACAGTCACAGCAATACACCACTACACCAAATCAGCTCTGAGAAATGATTCATCCTCATACCTCTCAACCCCTTAGTGCAAAAAAATCTGGATGAAGACTGACAAAATGAGGAACAAAGTCCCAACAATAGGCACATATTTTACATAGTGCAGTTATACGTATAAGAAAGTTGCTACAGTAACATGGTTTGTTTTAACATACATTTTCTGAAGGATTTGAAGTCTGTAACTCAAAGCTCTGTCATCACTTAGTGCCATCAGACCTCAAATTATCCCAGTTATTTGCCAGAAAATAACAAATATTCTGAGGAACAGACTAAAAATATGAGAACAAGTTCTGGACATTCTGTGAAAATATGTACAGTTTTTGGTATGCTGATGCATTTGCAAATTTATCCGGCAGTACAGGGATAAACCTTTAGGGTGATAAACATCACTGCCAAATTATGAACAACAAACCACTTGAACTGCAGTCGGGGCAACATACCAGTAGGCCAACTGACCTCTTGAGTACAGCAACTGAGTTTTATGAACAGATCTTGATAGTCAGTCACACAGTACTCCAACATTTAGTGGCCAAAATCGCAGTGTACTTGGGCCTCTGACACAGACACAGAACCAGTACACAGACAAATAAATGCTGCAGTGTGTCACATGTCACTGTACAGATTTCCACAGAATGTCCAGGGTTATGGCTCATATTTATGGCATGTTCCTCATAACATTTGTGGTATTCTGCTAAATCACTGGGATATCAGGATTGAAGTCACTAAATAATAATACACATTTGAGTGTCAGACTTAAAATCCCTCAGAAAATGAATGTCAAAACAAACCCTGTTACTCTAGCAATTTCTATGGTTATGACACGATTATTTAAAACTTCTTCCTATTTTTGACCCTTTGTCCACACATTTTGCCATGCTTTGTCCATATTTCTTGTGCTAGGAGGTTGAGAGGTATGCAGTCATAGCATGCAAAACTGTGGACACAACACATCAGTCCATACAGTGGATAGTATTTCCACCTCCCCCCTGTGATGCTGTAGCTTCCACACCTCCATAATGTCCTCCTCACAGGCTAGGAAAAGGAGCAAGGCCCACATGAAGGCCTTAATTATAGCACTGTATTGCCATGACATGGCTAATGGGAAGGCAACCCAGCTATTCTGGATACAATTAGCAAATGGGAGCAACAGATTGGTGCACAGGCCATCACCTGTTCATGAGCATTACCTACAAAAGGCAAGCTGCTGCCTATGTTAAATAGATTTGATACTTTCGTCAGGAAGACAGACTGCGACTTTTCACACCTTTTGTGGATTTATTTTGAAAAGGGGTACAGCACTATACCAGGTATGTCAAACAATTAAGTATGTAATGGAATGCAGATGGGAGATGCAGTCATGGGAAATAAGAATTTAAACAATAGCTCTCAACAACACTTCCTGGACTGTCATGTTGCAGTTAATTTGCTGTCCAGCACCTACAGCCATCCCTGATGGCTATGTCTGCAGCATACCTCTGAACTGTACAGATTCTTGCAGAATGCCCTGATTTTTGCCTCACAGTTTTGGCCTGTTTTGTATAAAATTGTGGTTTTCTGGCAAATTAGTGGCAAATCATGAAGAACTGAAGTTAAAAAATAATGACAGACAATTCAATTCCAGTCTTTATACTCTACAGAAAAGTCATGCTAATGCAAAACCTGTTATTCCAATAATTTTCTAAGTTTGTAAGAGCAATATTTAGAAACTGTTCCTATTTTAGGGACTTTGCCACACTTTTATTTATGGCTTTGTCCAGATTTCTTGCTCTAACAGGTTGAGAGGTATGGCCTGCATGATATAGATCACAGCTCTGGTCCCTGAGTCACCCCAGCAAGGGTCAGCTCACATATGACTACTACTGGATTATCTGTTGTACAATACTGACTGTGACACTGCCAGCCCAGCTAACTGTGATGTTGTAAATAATCATGTCATTCATGTGTATTTATATCATACATATGCATGTGTTACAAGTGTAATATATATATATATATATATATATATATATATATATATATATATATATACATATATATATATATATATATATATATATATATATATATATATATATATATGTTATGTGGATATTAAACAACTACTGCATAAGTGTGTGGGGTGAACTGTATGTTATGTACTGAGCACATACCTTACAATTGTCCATAGTTTTTCAGACTGACCACGTGTTTGCCTTATATTTTTACTTACTCCTACATTTGTGTTTTGTCTGGCAAATCCATGGCAAATGATTAAAGAGAGAAGTCATAAACTAATAGCACACATGTGAATATCAGATGCCATATCCTTCAGATAACTCATGCAAATCCAAAACCTAGTATTCTATTAACTAAGTGTGTAAGAGTAATATTTTATAAAGTGCCACTAAGTGTTGGCCTTTTTCCCCCCTTCATTTGTACCTTTGTCCAGATGTCTTGCTCTAACAGGTTACTGGCATAGAACAGAAATGTATATGAAGCATTACCTGTGCAAATCAATGTGTTAATAGTAGAAGCTGGAAGCCTCAAACATACAGACATAAGTTGCAAAACATCAAGTAAATAAGCTGAACTTGTTTTATGAATGTGTTATCCTACTATCAGTGCAGCAAGCAGACATAAATGTCTACAGCTAGAGGTTTTTATAATGCCTTGAAACATAAATAATTACTAGATTGAAAATGCAAAAGTGCTTAACTGTGTTATGACTTCCAGTTCTATACAAACATCAGACAGATATTCTCTTCTGAAGCAGAGATGCTAAAATGTATGTTAGTTGCTGTTGAAGTGAAGGCAGGTGACAAGCACTAATGTAATCTGAGCTAAGCCAGCATGAATGTTGATTATTACTTCTAGACATGTCTCAGAGAAAGACCTTTGCATGTTGTATGTGTCTGTGTATCTGACATTATCCACTCATATGCATTTGCCTTGTTACTAGTAAGGAATTAGGGACATGTAAAACTGTTTACATATAGATGGGAATATAGTACATCTGTTTGATGTTTGTGTGGTGTGCATTGCACTGAGCATCAGTCATCTCTGCATTTGATGTTGATTTGAAGCTCTGGTTTAATGTTTCATCACTTCTATTTTGTATCCCATTCTAGTATTACATTTGTTTAGTTTTAAGTTACTGTTCTATTGGAGTTGTAAGAGTTCTTGGCTTGGGTCACTTAAAAAAAGGTAAACAAAGAATCTGTTTGCAAACCGTGAATAGCATCAGTTAAGTAGTTCGATGAGCGACAGGCAGCATTGCTCATTTAGTTAGTAATACCTGTAGTTACCTGAAGTGTTTGTGTGTTCTGCATTGCTCTGAGTATCTGTCATCCCTGCATGTAATATTGATTTGAATATCTATATTTAAGGAGTGATCACTTCTATTTTGTATCTTATTCTACTATTACATTTGTTTTTTTTTTTTTTATACTAGAAAAATATATGTCCGTTATCACCACAGTTCTTTAATTTATAGTCCTTTATTCTTCACAGTAGTTTAAAACAATGTAAGCGCTTTCGGGTTTTAACCAAACTCTTCTTCAGACATATAGCTAATGACAATTTTCAGAGTGTATTTAAATGACAAAAGGCGTCAAAAAGGCTTCAGAACCACTTTTAAAATCTCAGTAAATACCATTGTTGCCCACTAGATGGTACCAAGACAAATTTTTCAATGGAAATTCACTGTGAGTGTTAAATAATTCAAGATCTACTTTGTGTCTAAAATGTATATAAAAATGTATATATAAAAAAAAAATATATATATATATATATATATATATATATATATATATATATATATAAAGAATACATTCTGAAACAATTATCTACTGTGATATCCATTCACTTTGAAAACTGTTCAAGTGCAAACTTACTGTTAATTACACATCTAAAGACTCATCAAATAAAATGCTATGAAAGTTATTTCATACTTGTTATTTATTTAATGTTTCAAGGGTCTATCTTTTAAAAAAGGTTTTATAGAGATTCTTTCATTCAAACCTATGGCTTTGTCTGACTGCATCCTGATTATCCATTTATTTCCTGTTTCTCTGTATAATTCTTTATATTCCCTATTCTTTTGTTTCTACTTATTAGCTCTATCACCATAAATTTAAATTTATGACTTAGATCATGTTCTAGTGTGAGTCTGACTAGACCATTGGTCTCATCTTCTTTGTTAATAGCATAAACATGCTCTCTTGCTTTCTCTCTTAAGGTACGATTAGTCTTACCTATATAATAACTAGAGCATTTGACACAACTAGCTAAATATATTAAATTCCTGGATTTACAGTCTGCATAGTGTCTAAAAGTATATATCTTTTCGTTATCTGGATGTTTAAAGCTATTGGAACCTGGCATATATGAACATTGGTTACAATTTCTACAGGGAAAAGTTCCTTGTCTATCAGATGTTATTTTCTTTCTTTTAGTCTCTTTGTAACATAGTAATCTTTTTAGAGATTTACTATTGGTGTAACCATATCTCGGTCGTTGATCTACAATACTACATATTTCTTCATTTATGGTTAAAATTGACCAATTTTTACTAATAACTTTATTCACATCCATACTATTACTAGAGTATGGTATATTCAATCTCATTTGTGTACCTGATTCATGTTTGTCTGTTTTTATAATATGTGTATTTCTATTTCCATAGTATGGTCTTCCTTTTCCTTTCCTATCTTTCAATACTTCTCTTTCTTGTATGGAATATCCCCTTGTAGCAAATTCATTACTTAATTGTTGTAAAGTTTGTTCACATATACCATCTTCACTAGTCAGGTTGGATATCCTTATTCCTTGATTTCAAATGATGTTCTGATGTACATGTCTAGGGTGCATGCTTGTGCGATGAAGAAGACTGTTTTTCCTACAATCCTTTCTATATAGCATAGCAGTAAGTCTTCCATTATATTTGTTTATAAGTACATCCAGAAATTCAATCCCTGTTTTGGACCATTTCCCTTCAAATTTTAAGAAATTAGTTGTTTGGTTTATATATTCAATAAATTAACTTAATTCTGTTTCATTGCCCTCCCATAGGAAGAAGGCATAATCTACAAATATTTTGTATTATCTTATATTTTTGACATATGCTGTATCCATGATGTATGTCTTCTCCCATTGGGCCATGACTAAATTTGCGTAGGAGTTCGCACAGGGTGTTCCCATTACTACCCCTATCGTCTGTAAATAGTATCTATCTTCCTACATAAATACGTTATTCTCTAAGATCAATTCCAATAGCAATAAGCATCTCGTTCTAGTAGTGCTAATTACATCCCTTGTACATAGTAATTGCCTTAAATAATCGAGGCCTTATTCATTGGGTATCATTGTAAAAAGGGATTTAACATCTAATGTTACAAGCCACATACCAGATAAATCATTGATATTATGTAAACAGTCAGAAAGTGTTTCAAGGAATTCCTTGGTGTCTCTATGTATGGTGTTGCTGTTAAATACAATTTCTTTGAGTTGTCTTTCCACATATATTGAGAGTGGTTCTGTTAACCATCCTCTACTTGAAATAATAGGTCTCATTTTGGGATTAATAGCATTTTTATGAATTTTGGGAAGACCTCTATAAGTGGGAATAACTGGCAATTCTATTAGAAAATACTTGTACAATTCAGGATCAATAACTTCACACATTAATAAATCATATAAATTACTATGCATGTTATTAATAATTCTGTTCAATTGTGTAGCTTCAGTCAATTTGTAAGTTTCATCATTTAACATTGCATATATTTCATTATCATAATATTGTTTGTCTAAGATAACAATGGCTCCCCCTTTATCCGCTGGTCTAATAACAATCTGTTCATCTTTAACTAATTCATCCAGTGCTACATATTCTTCTTTACTTAAATTATAGAAATTTTGTTTACTGTTACATTTCTCATTAATTAGCATTTGTATAAAATCTTTCTCACATGCTTGTTCAAATGCTTCTAGCAGTGGATATAAAGCAGGTGTAATGGCACTTGGTTTTCTAAAAACATTATATCCAGTTTCATGATCATTTTTATCTAACATTTTTAAAGCCACATTCCTAACAAACTTTTTTACTTCTAAAATAAAATCTACAATATCAGTTCCTTTGGCTGGTATGAATGATAACCCTTTATTTAAAAGGGATTTCTCATGACTGTTCAACTCATAATTAGATAAATTTACAATTAATTCTGACTCCCTTGTCTCTGTGTTTTGTTCTGTGACATTACCATGTCTTCTGATATTTTCAGTTTTCTGTTCATCTTCGTTGGAGTCCATTTCTTCTGCTCTCGAATCAGCAGTGGATACTGATAAAAAAACAAATTTAATTCTGATTGACCTGCATTAGCTCTTATTTGTTTTCTTCTAACATCCCCTGTAGATAACAAAATGGAGCATTTAGAAGTATATGTTGGTCTTCTCTTTCACTTCATTAGTTATTGCTACTTCTTTTGTTGTTTCTATATTACCCATTTGGTGGCCCTTAGAGCTGGATGGTTGATCAGTGAGTGATGCCAAAGTCTCATTGCTGTTCACTGTTTGTGGAACAGCTTTACTGGTACCATTCTCATTTCCTGGAGCTCTCATGGGTTGAGACATAATGTTGGTCTGCTGTGGTTTCTTAGTTTGATTTAAATATGAAGGTTTACTCTGTTGTGTAGATAATATCGATTTGGTTGATGTCCTAGGCTCTCTCGGCCAAGAGAACACATTGCCGACACTAAAATCCCTTAAGTCACATTCAGGTTTCTTCTTTTTATCTAATAACAGTCTATGTTCTAGCATGGATATCTGTGACAGTATTTCATCATGAAACACAATGAAATCCCTTTCTTTTACAAGCTTTTTCAGCTCTGTTTGTAGGATCGTAATTTCATGACTTATTTCATTCTCATTTTCCATATATTGTTCAATAAGAAGCCTTATGTAAGAGAAACTGATTTCAATATTAAGTTTTTGCCATTTGGCTAAAAGTTCAGGATACATAGTCCCATAGGTTGACATTTTTAAAATTCTTAATCCTCTGGGAACTACATGGAAGCAAAGACATGCTTCCATGTGTTTACGTTGCCACTGTCTATTCTTTAGTTTAGTTGTTAAATTCTCTATTTTACATGTTAATCGAAGTACATTTATTGTATGCATACTATTTTCTGATATTTCATTTGCGCTAGCATTAAGAAGTTCAGTTCTTTGAAATTGCAACAATGCATTAGTTTCTGCTTTCAGCAAACGTTTAAAGGCTTCAGTTACATTAAAAGTCTCATTACCTTTGTTTCCTTGTTGTATCAAATTCATACCAGCCAAAGGAACCGATACTGTAGATTTTATTTTAGAAGTAAAAAAAGTTTGTTAGGAATGTAGCTTTAAAAATGTTGTATAAAAATGATCATGAAACTGGATATAATATTTTTAAAAAACCAAGTGCCTTTACACCTGCTTTACATCCACTGCTAGAAGCATTTGAACAAGCATGTGAGAAAGATTTTATACAAATGCTGAATAATGAGAAACATAACAGTAAACAAAATTTCTATAATTTAAGTAAAGAAGAATATGTAGCACTGGATGAATTAGTTAAAGATGAACAGATTGTTATTAGACCAGCGGATAAAGGGGGAGCCATTGTTATCTTAGACAAACAATATTATGATAATGAAATATATGCAATGTTAAATGATGGAACTTACAAATTGACTGAAGCTACAGAATTGAACAGAATTATTAATAACATGCATAGTAATTTATATGATTTATTAATGTGTGAAGTTATCGATCCTGAATTGTACAAGTATTTTCTAATAGAATTGCCAGTTATTCCCACTTATAGAGGTCTTCCTAAAATTCATAAAAATGCTATTAATCCCAAAATGAGACCTATTATTTCAAGTAGAGGGTGGTTAACAAAACCACTCTCAATATATGTGGAAAGACAACTCAAAGAGATTGTATTTAACAGCAACACCATAATTAGAGACACCAAGGAATTCCTTGAAACACTTTCTGACTGTTTACATAATATAAATTATTTATCTGGTATTTGGCTTATAACATTAGATGTTAAATCCCTTTTTACAATGATACCCAATGAATAAGGCCTTGATTATTTAAGGCAATTACTATGTACAAGGGATGTAATTAGCACTACTAAAATGAGATGCTTATTGCTATTGGAATTGATCTTAGAGAATAACGTATTTATGTAGGAAGATAGATACTATTTATAGACGATAGGGGTAGTAATGGGAACACCCTGTGCGAACTCCTACGCAAATTTAGTCATGGCCCAATGGGAGAAGACATACATCATGGATACAGCATATGTCAAAAATATAAGATAATACAAAAGATTTGTAGATTATGTCTTCTTCCTATGGGATGGCAATGAAACAGAATTAAGTTAATTTATTGAATATATAAACCAAACAACTAATTTCTTAAAATTTGAAGGGAAATGGTCCAAAACAGGGATCGAATTTCCAGATTTACTTATAAACAAATATAATGGAAGACTTACTACTATGCTATATAGAAAGGATTGTAGGAAAACCAGTCTTCTTCATCGCACAAGCATGCACCCTAGACATGTACATCAGAACATCATTTGAAATCAAGGAATAAGGATATCCAACCTGACTAGTGAAGATGGTATATGTGAACAAACTTTACAACAATTAAGTAATGAATTTGCTACAAGGGAATATTCCATACAAGAAAGAGAAGTATTGAAAGATAGGAAAGGAAAAGGAAGACCATACTATGGAAATAGAAATACACATATTATAAAAACAGACAAGCATGAATCAGGTACACAAATGAGATTGAATATACCATATTCTAGTAATAGTATGGATGTGAATAAAGTTATTAGTAAAAACTGGGCAAATTTAACCATAAATGAAGAAATATGTAGTATTGTAGATCAACGACCGAGATATGGTTACACCAATAGTAAATCTCTAAAAAGATTACTATGTTACAAAGAGACTAAAAGAAAGAAAATAACATCTGATAGACAAGGAACATTTCTTTGTAGAAATTGTAACCAATGTTCATATATGCTAGGTTCCAATAGCTTTAAACATCCAGATAACGAAAAGATATATTTTTTAGACACTATGCAGACTGTAAATCCAGGAATTTAATATATTTAGCTAGTTGTGTCAAATGCTCTAGTTATTATATAGGTAAGACTAATTGTACCTTAAGAGAGAAAGCAAGAGAGCATGTTTATGCTATTAACAAAGAAGATGAGACCAATGGTCTAGTCAGCCTCACACTAGAACATGATCTAAGTCATAAATTTAAATTTATGGTGATAGAGCTAATAAGTAGAAGCAAAAGAATAGGGAATATAAAGAATTATACAGAGCAACAGGAAATAAGTGGAAAATCAGGATGCAGTCAGACAAAGCCATAGGTTTGAATGAAAGAATCTCTATAAAACCTTTTTTAAAAGATAGACCCATGAAACATTAAATAAATAACAAGTATGAAATAACTTTCACAACATTTTATTTGATGAGAATTTAGATGTGTAATTAACAGTACGTTTGCACTTGAACAGTTTTGGAAGTGAATGGATATCACAGTAGATAATTGTTTCAGAATGTATTCTTATGATATATATATATATACATATACATATATATATATATATATATATATATATATATATATATATATATATATATATACATTTTAGACACAAAGTAGATCTTGAATTATTAACACTCACAGTGAATTTCCATTGAAAAGTTTGTCTTTGCTACTATCTAGTGGGCAACAATGGTATTTACTGAGATTTTAAAAGTGGTTCTGAAGCCTTTTTGGTGCCTTTTTTATTTAAATACACTCTGAAAATTGTCATTAGCTATATGTCTGAAGTAGGGTTTGGTTAAAACGCGAAAACGCTTACATTGTTTTAAACTACTGTGAAGAATAAAGGACTATAAATTAAAGAGCTGTGGTGATACCGGACGTATTTTTTTCTAGTATTTTCTCTGCAATTTGCGTTGCTGCTACCTTTGCCCTTGAAAATTGCTTTTGAATTTATTGTTTTTTTTTTTTATGTTTTCTATTCTGTTGGAGTTAAAAGTGTTTCCCCTCCTACTCACTCAGTCCTTGTTGTGTTCTTAAATTTGGTGGCTTGTGAGTTGCCCGCCCCTAATATAAATCTCATTTTGGACACTCCTCCCAGTCCCATCCCATCAGCTTATTCTACTGAGTAGAGCGAGATAATTTGGGAAGGGGCCCCCACATTGGTTTCCCAAACTTAAAGTATCATGTTTCATCCCTTTCTACTTAACCTAAATTAAAACTGATTTTACTGTATTTTTGTTTCTTCATATTTTATTACTTTATATTGCTTTTGCTGCCTGTTCTTACAAGTACTCAATTGAATTTAGTTTGCTGCATGTATTACTGCTTGTTAGTAGCCTGATTAAAATGTAACTGTCATTCTAAGCCTTTTGATTTAAGCACTTGGGCTTTGGGCCACTTGTTTTACAATAAGATGGTTTATGGTCTGCACTCTTGTGGCACGAGGGGTAGCTTATATCCTTGTAAGTTGGGCTTTGCTGGTTGAAGACTTTTACTGCCTGATATTCTAAAAGTGTCTTAGTTCTGGATGAAGCACTTGGGCTTCAAGCCAGTCATTTTACAAGGTGGGATTTGTGGTCTGCATTCTTGTGGGAGGAGAGGGTAGATTCTGCCCTTCTGAGCTATGAACTGCTAGTTAAAGAGGCATTGTGCCTGCTTATTTCAACTGTTCCTTAATGAAATTGGTGCACCTTGTTTGCTGTAGCATACATTACATGCAGACCTGCTGAATCTAGCTTTGTTTGTAGAACTTGAGCAGTAATCTATGCCATCTTTTTTGTAGAGGCTTACCCTGCACCCTAGTGGCAGGAAGGTGCAGTTAGAACTTGTCTGACTGAAGACTGCTGGAACAGGGCTCAATTTTGAGTTTTCTTATTGCTTAATTGCTGCATTTGTTTAAATCAGTTTGCTCTTCTTTGCTGCTGTTATATTTTTCTGTGTATCTGTTTTCCTGTGTTGCACTGACCTACACAGACTTGAAATATCTTTACCATAGTCTGGTTGCCTGTTTTGCTATATTCATATCTGTTTGTGTGATTCCTGTGTTTGCTGCTATGCTATCTTATGTTGGCCAGATCCTGCCTGCACTGACTGGGAGTAAGTGAACTGGTTAGAACTTGTCTGGCATAGCCTGTTGAGCTACATACTCAGGGACAAGGGTTGGTTGGTCAGTTCCAGTGTTTCTAGTTTACCTTTGTTTTTGTGCTATTCAAACCCAGCATTTGTGTGGGTTTGTGATTATTTGTCCATTGCGCACTGCTGCAGTGCTGTAGTAACCCTTTGTGAGGTATCTTATTTGCAATGTCTGTCCCTTACCAGCACTCCTGTGTGAGTGAGACCCTCGTCTTCAGCTACCGTATTGATTTTATCCAGCCTTACTCACACTTATGGGTACTTTCCTCAAATAGTACCCACTCTAATATCCTTCACCTCTGTTCCAAAGATAATGATAACCGTAAAGTTTATCCTGCTACTGTGGTTGATATGGGCATACTGAGACAGTGTAGCAACTGCCTTATGTACACAGATCACCCTCTACTACTACCACCTAAGAACACAACATCTGAGAGAAGCAATCACATTAAGAACCTAGGCTCCTTGCTGTCTCACTCAAAAGCCAGTACACGAATGACAGACCACAATGCTTTGCCAGAGATGGCCTTCATCTGTCTTCCCTGACCATCTCTGTCAATGTAAGTTAAATGAAATGTAAAGGTCATGCTGCTAACTGCTAGGAGTCTTAGCATGAAACTGCACTCATTGTATGCATTCCTTGCCCTGGAGGGTGCTGACAATTGTGCAGTCCCTGAAATCTGGTTCAAAGCTGTGGAGAGCACCCCAGCCTTACCAGATTACTCATCCTACTGTACTTTCAGACCCCAAATGGAGGGCTAGCTAGTCAAATGGTATTATGCACATGACATACACCAAGTGCAGTTAAGTGTTGGCAAAACACGTATTCATATCATAGCTAGCTACAGACCCACAACCATGATGCAGGACATGCACACCATCTAGCTGGACTTAGTTAAATCCATCAAGATTCAATTCTCTACCCTGATCCTTTGTGACTTTAACTACCCAAACATAGAGTGCAAGACCTATTCTAGCCCAAACATGATCCCCCAGAGATTCTCCAACTTCGTCAAAGGGAATGCATTGCCTCTGGTGGTTGACACTCCTAGGATAGGTGAAAATATCATGTACCTGGTTGTATACAACATGAGTAATCACTGTAGCACTTTTACTGTGTCATACTCCTTGGTAAGATCTGACCATAAAGCAATCACTTTTGAAGTCACCATCTCCCCTGACCCCCCCCCCTCCTTGGCAGGATCAAACAGAAAAACATTTCCAAAGCTGAATACAATCTCCTCAGAGCACGTATAAGCAGCTTCACAGCCACTTTCCCTTCAGATGGAACTTGAACTAATGTCCAAGCCTACATAAACAAAATATATGAGCACCTACATAGCTGTATGGACTCAGCTATACTTGACAGGACCAAATCATCTACCTCAAGGAAGATTAAACCTGTCTGGTGGACAGAAGCAATAAATGAATAGTATAACAGAATGAAAATATTGTTGTCCAGGGCCAAGACGTAGTAGGTGGCAAGTTGGCAGCAATCACTCCTTTGAATGAAAAAGCATAGTTGGTCACCAGTGTAATCCTCTAAGGCTAACTTCGAGTCCAAATTGGCCATATCCACCAAGGGTAATCACAAGGCCTTCTTCACATATGTCTGCAATCTCAAAGCCAACACCAAAATCTGCTGTGAACTTTTGGTCAATAACACCACATACCTAAATGCCACAGATATAGCCAATCTGCTGCCAGACAGGTTCATTGAAACCTTCATCCCCCATCTCCCCCATCCGTACACCAGGATATCCCCAGCACCTGTCCCACTACCCTCATCACCATGGAGCAGGTCCTTAATGCCCTCTCAAAGGCAAGCAATTAAGTCTGCATGGGACCCGATAACATCCCTGCCTGTATCCTACATGAACCCAGGCATGAGCTCACAGCTCCAGTACACACCCAATTCAACCACTGCCTGAGCACTGGCTTCATCCCAGCTGAATGGAGGACAGCCACTGTCATCCCTCTATGCAAAGGTGGAGTGTCCACTGACCCAGGCAAGTATAGGTGCATCTACCTAACTAGCCTGATCTGCAAGGCATGGAATGCGTTATCAAGGATCTAATAAACAAGGACATTGGCAACCTCAAAACACTTGACCCAACACAGTTTGGTTTGGTCAAATGGAGATCATGCCTGTTAAACTAGGTTGAGTTCTTCAAAACACTCACCAAAGCAATGGACGAGGTGAAGATGGTGCACAGTGCCTACCTTGACCTAGCCAAAACTTTGACAGTATTCCCCACTTGGCCATAATACATAAACCATCCCAGCTAGGTTTCAGCCCATATGTTACCAGATGGGTAGCTAACTGGATTACTGATAGAACCCACTCAGTCAAAGTAGGGGAAGCAACATCTAGTAATAGACCTGTAAAGGCTGGTGTACCCAAAGGATCTCTCTTGGTGCCACCATTGTTTAGCATATACTTTTCTGCAGTGCAAGCCAAAATCAGTGGTCTGTGGCTGACCAAGTTTTCGGATGACTGCAAGCTGGGTGCTGTCTTAAATTCCCCTACTGATGTGAGCATCTTGCAGGAAGGCCTTACCCAAACTAATGGCTGGTGTCAGAATCATGGCAACCAACTGAATGCCAAGGCATGCATCATTATCCCCTTTGGGGAAAATGTCATCCCCAGTACTTATGACATTGATAACAATGTACAAAGTATGAAATTAGTCATGTGAGACTTGGGCACCCAGGTTGATAGCAACCTGACTTTTGACCCCCATATTGCCGCAGTTATACAGAAGGCTTTCTACATGGCCAACCTCATAAAAAAGGTATGTCATCCAGGAATGAGGAGGACATAACATCCCTGTACTCCTCCCTTATCAGACCCATTTGTGAGTACAATGCCCCCTTAGGCATGTACCTTGCCAAGCACATGTAGCAGATGGAGAGACCACAGAGGTTTTTGACCAGGAAAATGCAGAGTCTCAAACACCTATGCTATACAGATAGGCTATAAGCCCTGTCGCTCTACCCAGTCTCATACAGACTGCCCAGAGGAGACCTGTGTCTGGCATACAAGGCCATTTCTGACCCAGCTTTGATGGAGTTGCTGCAAATCTGTATGACAAACTGCAGTTGCGCAACCTGCACACAAGGCCTTAACCTGGTCTGTGACATGAATGGAATGTGTTGCCGGGATAGATTTGTGTCCTAAAATACCCAGCCATCTGTGGACTAGACTCCCACTCCATGTCAGGCGGAGTACCTCTCTAGCCCTGTTTAAGAGGAATCTGGATGACTGGATGGGAAACAGAACATACACCCCTGGCATCCCACCTGTATCCCTGCTGGACAGGGGAAACAGGTACTTACTTTGAAGGAACATGGGCAGAATCCCTGACAAGGCTTATAAGGGCCTCCAGCCCAATAGCCTAGTATAATCCTATGAGCCTATGCACCTACTACCTTAGATGTTTGTTGTATTTATTTCAGACTGTCCTGCAATGCTGTCTTAACATATTCCCTGTGGGTCTGAACTCGGTAGTCACTGCATTGATTGTGTATTGTCTTGTTCCTTTATTAGTTATCATTAAATATACTTAAACCTTGTAAGTGTGTCTGGTCTGTATAAAACTAAGTAAGCTCTTATAGTACTCGCATATGTATTTGGTGACACTGTATAGCCCACTTCAATAGCCTTGGTCTTGGTCACACTTACCATTTGACTAATAGGCACATCACACAGTAGGATTCATCATCCTTTGGTAAGGGCCTTCCAGTAGCTGATAAGCAGCTTGATTTTGGCAGTCAGAACTACTTGTGTGTCCAAAGGGGCCCTATCTAGTAAACATATCCGAGCCTTTCCCAGGAGAGTGTATGTGTGTGTGTGTGTGTGTGTGTGTGTGTGTGTGTGTGTGTGTGTGTGTGTGTGTGTGTGTGTGTGTGTGTGTGTGATTCATAAATAAAATCTCAAAGTGTGTGTGTCAGCTACATGGCCAGGGGCACAATGCTCTGGCTCAGCAGGAGTGCATACACACTGAGCATCCAACATAAGGGAATGTTTACAGTACCAGATATTCATGTATCATTACTGTGTCACCAGGGGTCTGGCACATCACAGACACATTCCCCAAACTCTGTGGACAACCATCACATGTTGTCCAACTTGTATGCAGAAATACACACTTGTCAGCGGAGAAGTCTACAACTATCAGGCACATGTACCCATTCTGCCAACATCTTGGCACTGCAGATGTCAGACACCTTTGAGTAGGTCACCCTACACCACATATGCACCTCTCTCTCTGTTATTGTGTACCTCAGATGTTCTTGGAATGTCCACATGCACCTGCAGTACCACTCACCTATTTGCCAGATGTAGGCTGGAAAACCTGGTACTGTAATGTTGCTCAGAGAGGACACCCAGCAGTCGATGGCAGTGATGTGTGTGGACACATAACAACACAGTCTGTCACAGCAGTCAGGCCATTTCTGGTAGTCCATCTACCATCTCAGGTTACTAGACTATGAGTCATGGACAGCCATATGCTTAGGCCACAAGTTAGCCCATGTGTATGCATGGTGGCAGCTGATGTCCCCATCCAACAGGTATACAGGTGGTATCCCAAGGGTGTATGTGCTGTTAACCATCAATTTCACCAGGTTATACCTGCAAAGGTTTTGGTAGCTACCCTGCCTGATGTGGACATGATGCCCATTCCACTGAAGGGTGATTGTGTATAACACACATGTGAGCAGTCAACAAGGCCAATCCAGGTCACTTACCAGATTGAGTGTGTGTGTGTGTGTGTGTGTGTGTGTGTGTGTGTGTGTGTGTGTGTGTGTGTGTGTGTGTGTGTGTGTGTGTGTGTGTGTGTGTGTGTGTGTGTGTGTGTGTGTGTGTGTGTGTGTGTGTGTGTGTGTGTGTGTGTGTTAACACAGTGGAGCATGACCTGCACTAATGCAGCCAGCACTCTCAGCAATGTAGAAACTGTGATTTTCCTCGCATGCCACAGTAAGGTCACTCCTGAGGAGTATGGATGACACTGGGTAGAGGGTTGGCTTTATAGCCTATATGTATATGGTAGATGTCTGATGACCTGGTATTCCCTGGTGAGGAACCTCTGGGATGTCCTCAGATGTTGCATGTGATGTGTGATGTGAATGATGAATGGTGGATTATGCACATTAATGGTCCTCAGTTGAGGGAACATGGCACATCAGGATAAGGGAGGCAATGCATGTTGTAAGGCTGGTATGTTCACAGTACTCACACACATACTGTACTGATAGATGGTGGGGGTATAATGTGGGTGTTAGCTGTGAATAGTGCTAGGAAATGAGGATGTGCAGGGTCTGTACATGATGGTAGCCAATGTATGTGGTCCTGTGATGTGTTCCCCTGTTTATGTCTTTCAGGTGGGATGTATTATAGATGTCACACCCACCATACATGGAGGCTGAGACTGCGACAATCTTGGATGCCCTGAGACTACATCACAGGGTACTGTTGGGGAGGACCCGGCAGCACATGCAGCAATGGAATGCCCTGTGGGCAGAACTGGTGGGGACCATCAACAACATTGGACACCACAACAGGAGCTATGAACAGGTCCGGCCACCGTGCCACAGCCCTAATACACAATGCATGGCAAAGGGCTGCAGCTGTGACCAGGGACCATGATGGCACTGGTGGAAGGCCTGCTATGGAACACCACTGACAGCCACAGAGGAGTTCTTTGCCAACCTTGGTGCAGCCACCACCTCCCAGGAACACATCACCACATATGTTGTGGAGGTGGGTGGCACAGAGTCAGCAGTTGAGGGGCATTCAGGTAAGGTCCCAGTGGTCATTACATGAATACTGTAGCATTCATAGTGACAGCCTTTGCATACCTGGATGCATATGTCAGGTCAAACTGCATTTGTGGGTGAGGTTTTGTAATGCACACAAGTGCACACCTATTGTGAATGTGAGTAATTTGGGTAGCATCACAGCTTGCACTGTACATGTTCATAAATGCACATATTATCCTGTACCAATGCCACATGTGTGTGTGCTGACAATACTTCTCTCGCACAACTACATAGGTCCCCTGGTCTTGCTGGGGAACAGCAAACTGAAGCCGGTGAGTGTGGAGCTGTCTTATTCTGGCTCACTAATACTCTAGGCATGTTAAGGGCAGGCACTTTTCCATTCACACAACTGTTACACTTAGCCATATTACAACATGTGCACTTCACTTGTGGTGGGGTTAACTGTGGTGCATCACATTGGTCATTACAGGAACCTATTTGCAGGAGCTTTAACATATTGGCACATATGTTTGTATAGCTGCTGCCACTGTGCTATACAGGGGTACATTAGTATTGTGTACACAGATGCACTGAGCTTTAGGTGAAGGTCCATCACATACCACCACTCCTCACATATCTCACAGGCATATAGTAGTAGCAACATTAACTGGATGTAGCTGTACTGCATGTTGTTGAAGGCATGTCCAGAGTGTGTCAGTCATGGTCTGATTGTGTGTCGTGCATGTCATCATTCAGAAAGTGTGGTCTGTATAATGGCTTTGTGCCACCTTACCTGTATGTGTGAGTGTGTGTGTGTGTGTGTGTGTGTGTGTGTGTGTGTGTGTGTGTGTGTGTGTGTGTGTGTGTGTGTGTGTGTGTGTGTGTGTATACCTGTGTGGATCAGCAAATATTATAGTACAGGTAGTAATTTACATATATTGTCTTCCCCTCGCAGGTGAACATGGGGGTTCGGGTCCCTCCCGCTCACAACCTGATGTCAGGATCGGACTCTGATGATGATGGTGGTCATAGTGCAGCACAGGTGGGGCTGTTGGGGGCTGAATCTGTGCCATTGGTTGATATCCCACTTTCACTCACAATGTCTAAGCATGTGGTCAGTATGCCCACACATACCCAGTCCCCAGCAGCCACAGATAATGGACAGTCAGAGGGTGGTGGCATCGGACAGGCTGGTGTGGCAACTATGGCAACTGTCAGTGTAGACACTATCCATAGCCAAAGAGCTAGTGAGGTCCCACACAGGCAGATTGACAGGGGTGCTTGAAGGATGATTACTGCCCCTCCAGCCCCTGTCAGAGGTGTCACAGCAGGTGTTACCCAATGCATGTTTTAGTCTATCATGGAGACACAGGCATGTTCAGAACGCTACACCAGGAAGTTGCTCAGGATCACGAATGCAGCACTTTCTGCCATGCATGATGACCTCCATGGCATTTCTGATGCCATATGTCATTTTGCTGATGTCACGGATAGGCAGTGGGGTGAGACATTGTCATTGCTCAACCCTGCAATGTCTGTGCTTGAACATGTAGTGGGAGTAGGGTGTCAGACATGTGGACGTATGTCAGCAACAAGATCAGCTGAGAGCCCACTAGGCCATGCACATTCACACTGCTGTAGTGGCAGTACCACCAGCACTACTGAAGGGAGGGTGCTATCCACATCACAATGTAGCGGGCCATGGGCATGTGGTCCTGGCCAGTCCAGTCAGGGACATGGATCCAGCAGACAGCAGTCACCATCAGGGAGTAGTACCACATCTGGCCTTGTGCCTGGTGGTGCCAGTGACACTCCTGGCAGAACCAGTTCCTGTGTCCATGGCCGAGATCGGGAGCTGTACATCTTGCCATGTATGGTCCATGGCTGTCCAACAAACCCCAGTGTAGGTCAACCACATGGCTTGACTGTGTGTATACAAACACTCACACATCACTATCACAGGGCTGGTCAACAGACACACACAGCGCCTCTCCATGGTCCAGCTGCACACCACCCCCCAGTCACACACACACACACACACACACACACACACACACACACACACACACACACACACACACACACACACACACACAATGTCAACATCATAGCCCAGCCTAGGCCTTTGGCAACCCCACACCACACCCTGTGCATATGATGATACCTGTGCCACATCCCTGTTATCCATACCATCAATGCAGGGACATGTTAATATGGGTCTGATGCAGAGGGTGAATATAGTACAGTTTAATAATGCTATACTGTGTAAGGTGCTGTTTGCTGCCAGTTGTCATGGGTACACATCGAAGT
The DNA here is from genome assembly GCF_019279795.1 of Protopterus annectens. Lineage (NCBI taxonomy): Eukaryota > Metazoa > Chordata > Ceratodontiformes > Protopteridae > Protopterus > Protopterus annectens. Next base: position 1,167,023,226 of record NC_056741.1, on the reverse strand, counting down.
GTATGTACCTTTCTGCCATGATGCATTATTGCTGTTAGTACTGCTGACTGACTATTGTCTCACATACCTTATTCTGTGTCTGTTCCAGGTGTCTGTGTGTGTACATTCTAGCTGATGACATTACCACAGATGAGTATGGCAGAGTGGAAACACAGTGACATGTTCATTGTTAAGGTATGGATGTATATGTACATGTTTACCAGGGGTGTATGTGTGCAACAGTGTGTAAGTGACAATGGGAGCAGACAGTGTGACCTTGTATACATACCCCTTGACGCAGCCAGCTAGTCTTCATACATGTCACCTGGGTGTCCTGTAGGACCACAGGTTCATAGATATAGAGGAGGTTACTGGAGTACTGGCACTGTGTTCCTCACAAGCCTATCCATTATGTTATCCCCAACATAATCACCCATCAGCACCTGTTGTCCATGCCATTGCTGGACAATGGTTGAACCCCATGGACAGCTATTTTTCCTTTCCCATCCACTTAACCTTGATGCAGTTGATGAGGGTATGCATGGTAGTGTGTTTGACATGTTGGGGAGTGTATTTCTGACAAAGGGCAGCCTCTGGTAGCCAACCCTGACTCTCCATCATGTGTGTCTGCTATCTCATATGCAAGTCAGGCCTCATGCTGGTAATGCACATGGAGTCATACTTTTGTACATGAGGCAGCTGTTAAAGGGATTAGCACAACATTGTCATCTTGGCATGCCACAGACACCTGTGGACAACCTGACTGGTAACCATTGGGCCAGTACTGATTACAGGCTGTCTGTGTGGAATAGGTGTTGAGGGACATGGCTGGCCTTTGTGGGTGTTAACATAGCCTTTACAGATTCTGCAGATGTCTGCATATGTGCATAGTAGACTGGCCATGCTGCTAATGTATTGTTTTACTGACTGATGACTATTCAGAGTTAATGTCCACCTTTTGGCTGGATGCGGTCCCTTCACCTATGTGGTGAACTAGATACAAGCAATTCCTGACAACTGCCAATACTTGTTGCCTGAATGCAACTATATTGCCATCCTGGGTACCCAGGCCTGTCATCGCAGTCTGTGTGTTTATGGGGTTGGTGTTGATGTGGGACATAGTGGGGACGTATACTTGTTGTATGGTATGCTGACACTGTTGTCTGCATACAGCTTGAAGCTAAGACCTTGAGAGCATTCCATACCCACTGTATGGCTGTCTCATCACAGTGTGTTAACAGCAGTTTGTGGCTCAATGACAGAGTGCAAAATACTTACAGTTCACACAGCCTTAGGCTGTACTTACATATGAGGGTGGAGACAATCAGCATTCATGCCTATATACATGTCAGTTATTGGGGGCACCAAGTAGTCACAGGGCCTTCACATGTATACATATTGCACACACATAGGTGACATAGAATGGCTTTGCGACATTATCAAATGTGCATTGTGGGACACAACTTGTGGTAATGTGACAGCTGGCAAGACATGCCATGCCCACATGACTTCCTCTGGTTTGCTACTATGACACCTTCTTTATGTGATATTCCCTTAGCTTATATTAGTTGTCATAACATTGAGGTGCTTCTGCTGTACAATAACTGCTCTATGCAATCAGTACAGGACTGTATGACATTTTGTTGTCCTACACTCTTGGGACCTCTTTACTATTTCAGTTGTTGTCACAGGTCACACCTTGGCAAACATGGACTGCAACCTGCAGGCTGGTACAGATGGTGCCCATATCTGTGACCTCTGCATAAGTCTCCAGATTGTCCTGATGGTTGATACATACTTTCTTTCCATCAGTGATAAAACTGTGGATTTCTAGTGAACTGTGGAGAAATCATGACAGACTAACATTGCAGATTGATGACAGATATTGTCATGTAATGACACATACACTTTGGAAAAAGCATTCAAATGCACAACCTGTTCTGTTATATAATTTCCATGCATGTCAAAGCAATATGTGAAGGCTGTGCTCAATGTTTGGTGTTTGCCCCATTTTTCCATATGGATTTAACCAGATGTGTTTCTGTGCAGGGTTGAGAGGTATGCTGGTGGCCATACCACAGGTAGACTGCTGCAAGGGGATGTACGTACATATATGCATACACACACACACACACACACACACACACACACACACACACACACACACACACACACACACACACACTCATGACCTGCCCTTGCTGACAGCAGAACCTCAACCTGCCTAGTTGTACAAATGATACTGCTGTATACATAACACAAACACCACAGAGCTACTATAGTGTTGCAGTGTCTGACACTACTATTCAAGTGGGTGACAATTTCAGGGGCTGTTAGGATTGCCAATGGTGGGTTCACAGGCCCATAACATGGTATAACGATCTGAAACACAGACACACATTTGCATGGGGACATGCATTGAAACACACATGCACAGAGTTGACACTTTTCCCATTAGATAACCTACCTCTCTAGTTATGTACAGTACAGACTGATATGACTATTACATGTACCGCATCGCCTTTGTGTTAGAAAATGCATGACTGTGCTTGTAAGGCAGATGCCATCAACAGGCTCTTTAAACAGTTGCCATGGGGAAGAGGTCAACAGGCCTTAAAATGGTATAACCAACACACAAAAGAGCCACAGGGTCTATGCTTCACACACAAACACACAAAGTAGTATAGTCATCTGCATTGAGATTCAAACACCTACCTATCTACTTATATGTACTATAGTGATGCCTATTTATCACACGCACCATGATGCTTATAGGCCTGATAAGTGTCCACAGGTACTTCTAAGGTGAATGACATCCGCATGCCTTGTAAAGTAGGAAAATGGGAAGTGTACTGGGTGGAACAGGCCTTAAAATGGTATAACCAACACACACACACACACACACACACACACACACACACACACACACACAGAGGATATGGTTCTCACCCACACACACACACACACACACACACACACACACACACACACACACACACACACACACACACACACACACACACACACACACAGTTATCAGTATTGAGATTAAAACTCCTACCTATCTACTTATTTGTACTATAGTGTTACAAAGTTATTGCATGCACCACGGAGCTTATAGGACTGAAGAGTGTCCAAAGGTACTTCTAAGGTGAATGACATCACCTGCCCTTGTAAAGTAGGGCAATGGGAAGTATAATGGGTGGAACAGGCCTCATAATGGTATAACCAACACACACACAGAGGATATGGTTCTCACCCACACACACAGTATCTCAGTTGTCAGCACTGAGATTAGAATCCTTACCTGTCTAGTTATCTGTACTGTAGTGGTACACAGTTACTGCATGCACCATGGAGCTCACAGGGCTGAAAAGTGTCCAAAGGTACCTCTAAGGTGAATGACATCAGCAGGCCTTCTAAAGTAGTGCAATGGGAAGTGTATTCAGTGGGAAAGGCCTCAAAATACGTTAACCTACAAACACACACTTCACACACATTTGCCAGGACTGAGATAAACCCCCCTACCTATATAGTTATTTGTACTATAGTGTTCATAGGTTCATAAGTGTGCACTAGGCTAATGGCGTTGGAGCCTATATAAGCCTAGCCCAAGAAGATTTCCTGTCATCATGTCACCCAAAGTTAGTTCCTAGTGCCCTGTCAAGCAAGGCCAGTGAAGTGATCCCCGGGGTGAACTTCCTATTGCCCATCCACTTGTCAAGATTTCTCTTAAAGAGGGCCAGTGAAGTGCTCTGCTTGATGTGATTGGGAAGCTTGTTCCAGAGTATGGGAAAACTCTGGGTTAGGAACCTGTCCCTCCAGCAAGTTCTTTTTATTGTGGTAATGAGGTTTAGGTCCCTGGAGCATGTGGCATGGTGGGATTGGGATTTCTTTAGGTGTAGCATATCTAGCAGCTCTGGGTCAGACATGGCTTTGTAGGTCAAGCAGAGATTGCCTCTAATTAGGCAATAAGAGGCAGAGTATACCTGGAGATTTTTTGAGTCTGTCCATATAGGGCATGTGTCTAAGGCCTAAGATCCTCTTAGTGAAGTATTGTTGTGGCCTTTCCAGTTGTTGTAGATGTCTAGTGAGGTACATACAAAATGGGGCAGTGTATTCTATAATAGGTCTAATGAGGGATGAGTAGAGAGGGATTATGACCTCTTTCTTCCTGGATGAGAAACCTTTTGTAATGAGATGTGCCACACAGAAGGACGTTCTGACTACAGTGGCAATGTAGTTATCAAAGGAGAGGTTGCTGTCAACCTGTGTCCCCAGTCTCTCATCACACCTTCAGTGTTTAGTGGGCTACCACCTATGTGGTAGTTCATGGGCACCAAATTTTTCCCAAAGGGAATGACAATGCACTTTTTGGCATTGAGCTTAAGGCTATGGTTCTGGCAACAGTCATTGGTGTCAGTTTGGCCTTTTTGTAGAATATCTACGTCAGTTGGAGAATCAATAATGGCTCCCAGTTTGCAATCATCTGTGAACTTGGTCAGCCAGAGTCCCTGTGTTTTGGCTTGAACTTCAGAGAAATAGATACCAAACAGGAGAGGACCTAGGACCGATCACTGTGGGAGACCACTTGTAACTGGTCGGTAGTCAGTTTTGGAGTCTGCTACTTTCACAGTGTGGGTTCTATCAGTGAGCCAGTTGGCAACCCATCTTATAACATAAGGATTTATGCCTAGTTTAGTGCGTCTATCTATGATTCCTAAGTGAGGGATGGTGTTGAAGGCCTTGGCAAGATCTAGGTAGGCTGTGTGAATGACCTTGCCCTCATCCACAGCTCTGGTGACAGACTCGTAGAAGTCTATCAGGTTGAGTAGGCATGATATACCTTTCACAAACCCAAACTTCATGGGGTCCAGAGTTTGGGGATTCCCTATGTCCTTATTTATAAGGTCCATGATGATGCGCTTCATAGCCTTACATATCAGACTTGTTAGACTAATGGGGTGGTAGTTCCCAGGGTCTGTAGTCGCTCCCCCTTTGTGGAGTGGGATGACCATAGCAGTGTGCCATTCAGTAGGAACAAAGCCTGAAATGAGGCTGTGATTGAACAGGATGCTCAGGTGTGATGCCAGTTCACTTTGTAATTCATGTAGAACACCACCAGGAATCTTATCAGGTCCCATGGGAGCTGTATTCTTGGCTTTGGACTGTGCAGTTTTTACCTGTGTAGCTGTGATAACAGGGACTTGGCATTCCTCAGGTACTGTGATAGGCCCTTTAGGGGTGAAAGTGGGGTAAAGTTCACACTGAACCTGTCAGCTAATATGTTGGCAATATCAGTTGGTTCTGTATATGTATTGCCATTGTGCTGTAACTCAGAGCAGATCTGAGTATTGCCATGTAGATTCTTGACATAACTATAGAATGCCTTGTGGTTGTCTTTAGTTTCTGCAGCAATTTTGTTTTCATAGCTAGCTTTAGATGATTTGATGAGGGATATCAGTTTTTTTTCCTGAAGCTAACAAGGGAGTTTTTCCAGTCTTGGGAATTCACCCTTTTCTGCAACAGTTTTTTCTTTCTGTTGTAGAGTTTGTTTATGGTGGGGGAACCACCCGATTGGCTTCTTTTTTTTGGAGGAGAGCTTTTGGTTCTGTTTGGCATGGCCCATTCTATGCACTTGTGTATGAGCTCATACAGTGCATCGGTGTATGATTCAGCAGTCATGCACCTATTTTCCATTTGCATGGGTGTCATGAAGTTAGCCACCTCTGATTTTAGAAACCCAAAATTGGCTTTGGGGAAGTTTTTTACAGTGGTTTCCTTTAGGGAGTGAGGGTGGGATGTGGATATCCATGGTGATTAGCTTGTGGTCAGATCTGACCAGAGAGGAGTTGATTACTGGTGTAGAGCAATGGTTGTCTATGTTAGTAATAACCAGGAAAAGGATGCTTCTACCCCTGGTGGGGGTAAGAATGAGTATGTCCAGGGCATTGGAATTAATGAATTCCAGAAAATGTTGAGTTAATGAATTCCAGAAAATGTTGAGCAAGTGTGTTGGTACACGAGTAATTTTCACAATTAATGGAGGGGTAGTTAAAGTCTCCCGGTACAAGGGTATTGGGTTGTACCCTAATATTTTCCAGCATGTTTAGGAATGTGGAGTGAGAGTCTTGGGACATGGTGGAGGATCTACAGCAGGCTACAACCTGGATTGCAGTTTTACCCAGTGTTAGTTGTACCTGAAGTATCTCTGATGCATTTTGTTGGGCTACTAGTCTGGAGGTGTGCATATCCTTCATGAATATGGAGACACGACCGCCTTTAGTGCTTCGGTCTAGGTTTAGGGGCCGAAAGCTGTGGTATGAATTATAGCCTGGTAGTAGTGCTGGGGTGCTGTCCAGAGCCTTGAACCAGGTCTCAGTTACTGCACAGATGTCAATGTTTTTCATTTTTAGGAGTGCTTCGAGCAAGTGCATTTTGAGATTTAGACTTCTATCACTGAGTAACATAACCCTCAGATTCCGTTTGCTTGTAGCTGTTATGGTGGTAATTTTGTCTTCAGTACATTGCCTAAAAAAGGCACTATGGGGGTAGCAAGAAACTTGGCCAGTATCCAGAATCCCTGATGTGACAGGTGAAGACTTTCTCTGGTGAAGCATCGATGTCTGTTGATCATGTCATCCCAGGCAGACAGATACTGGATCCCCTCAGAATGACACCAGAAACTTAGCCAAATGTTAAATCAATCATTTTCTGCTTCTACTGTGGTATCATTCTGGGTGTGAGTAGGATGCTACTCAGAGCTAGGGTCATGCCTGCCTGGGTTACAAGATCTGAGAGTTCCTCTATATCTCTCTTCATGTAGTCCAGGGAGGTACATCTCAGGTCATTCACACCAACATGGACAATGACAGAGTCATATTTGTACGTAGTGTGGACTAACCTAAGTGATTGCGTTAAATGGCAGATCCTGGCACCCGACAGGCTGTTGACTGTAACTTTCTCCTTATTCAACCTAGTGAGTGGGACATCAGTGTGCTTTACTATTGAGTCACCTATGACTAGTGTATTGGGTAAGTTGTTTTGCCTTATGGGCTTTGGTTGAGTGGCACACTGTTTATGTGAGCTATGTGTCTCATGGTTTGTGCTTGGATGTGGTGGATGTTTGCATTTCTGCCTCAGAGGTATCTGTTGTTTGGGCAGATTTTTATTGAGAGCCTCCGCAGAAGTAGGTGTGTATTTTGTGTGACTATGTGAGGGTTATGGTGGTGTACGTTCTGGAGGGTTATGTGTTGAATGGGGTGTGGTGCAGGTGTTAACCTTCTCCTCTTGACTGGCTAATCCAGTCTTGGCTGGAGAGTGCCTGGCTTCCAATTTGCATATATATGTGCATCTCTCACAAGTCATAGTGTTGGGTAGTAAGAGTAGATGATTGTCTGTGTACATGAGGCAGTTGCTATATTGCATCAGGATGCCAAATTCGCCAGATTGACAGGAGAAAGCACATGGAACTGACCTTTAGACATGCCTGAATATGAACGCAATATATTAAGTACTGAAGCCTTTTACAGGAAAAATGTCACTCAAAGTGTCTGAGCCTGTACAGAGCACTATCAAACACTCAAAGGGAAACTAATATGTAGACCCTGAAAATGTAAAGATGAAGTATTTAGGCAGATATTCTAAAGTTAGGAAAAAATCAAGCAGTGCTTACTGAAAATAAAGAATTAGCTTCTCAAGAATAATGAAAAGAGGGGAGTCGCATGAATGGCTACTGCCTGGCTACTACTAATGCTGGTTTCAGCACAGCTTCACTCTGTTGGGATACAATACTCCTGTGCTTCTTCTTTCTCCACAAGCAAAATGTTAGCACCAATCCCAAGAAGAGAAGCAGGCCACGGCCCGTATGGTGATCCACAGTCTTGTTCCAGATGTTGCAAGGGTCTGCAGGCTTGTAGACTTTTTCTGGTAGATGCCTCAAATAGCAACCAGACCAATCAGGTACGTTAAGCACAGACACTCACTCTCCAACCAGAAAGAGTCAGGAATCAATGCACTCTGCTCCTAGTCTCACTAGGATCAGAATATAAGCACAGATTCCAAGATGTCACCTATAAAGCAATTATTAAGCTTTCTGGTGTTCATCAGTCTCCAGGAAACAATGTAACTGCACTCCTTACTTCACCAGGAGAAAACAGAGGCACTAATCCAAAGATGAATACTGAGAGGCAGAATGTGGGCTGTAATATGAACAAAATGGTGTATCCTAGACACTGCAGTGTGCACTACAGGAGTTAGATGTGAAAGTAGGTAACTTAAGTTTTACCTACTAAAAAGTTAAGTTTTAGTGGAGAGCCACTATTTTTAAAACAGCAAGATAGATTGAAAGGGGGTGGACACTTTTTATTCTGGTACTATGGAATACAGAAGTATGACCAATAAATTTAAATAGTTGAAGGGGGGTGATTTCACAAAATTATAATTTTGTTCTTACACCAATCAGTAAAAGCAGAGAGGAAATGAAATATGTGGTCAAATAACATAAGGGGCAGGCAACTAGAAAGACAGTGGTGTTTATGAACACAGCAGTAGCCAGGTAGCAGGGTGGGAAAATGTCTGTCTGACTCACAAGAGACAGAGCTGTGGTGTATTTTTAAGTTTTAATATGTAGTTAAAACAGAATACAAGTAAAACACAGTGTAAAGAAAACAAATCACAGTATACAAAAGAGAAAAAGGCAATAAAGCAATACAGAATACAACAAATAAAAAGCAAACCAACCTTTCCCTCACAGCAAACTGCAGCAGAGTCTGGGTGAGCCTTTCCAGTAAGTGACTGCACTAGCCACAGAGTTTATAATGCTGAAGAGTGTCCAAAGGTACTTCTAAGGTGAATGAGATCAGCAGGTCTTCTGAAGTAGGGCAATGGGAAGTGTACTGGGTAAGAAAAGCCTCAAAATACTATAACCTACAAACACACACATTTTCCAGGACTGAGATTAGAACCCCTGTATATCTAGCTATTTGTACTATAGTGTTATACAGTTATTGTACATGCCATGGAGCTTATGGGGCTGAAAAGTATCCAAAGGTACTTCTAAGGTGAATGACATCAGCAGGTCTTCTAAAGAAGGGCGATGGGAAGTATACTGGATGGGAAAAACTTTAAAATACTTTGACCTACAAACACAATCTTACACACACACACACACACACACACACACACACACACACACACACACACACACACACACACAAATACATTTGCCAGGGCAGAGATTACAACCCCTACCTATCTCGTTATTTATACCATAGTGTTATGCAGTTATTGTACTCACCACAGAGTTTATAGGGCTGAAGAGTGTCCAAAGGTATTTCTAAGGTGAAAGACATCAGCAGGTCTTCCAAAGTAGAGCAATGGGAAGTGTATTCAGTGGGAAAGGCCTGAAAATACATTAACCTACATACACAAACACACATTTACCAGGACTGAGATCAGAACCCCTATCTATCTAGTTATTTGTACTATATTGTTGTGCGGTTATTGCACGTGCCATGGAGCTTAAAGGCCTGAAGAGTGTCTAAAGGTACTTTTAAGGTGAATGACATCACAGGTCTTCTAAAGTAGGGCAATGAGAAGTGTACTGGGTGGGAAACGCCTCAGAATACTTTAACCTACAAACACACACTTGCAAGGACTGAGATTAGAACCCCTACCTATCTAGTTATTTCCGGTCTATATTGAATTCGCGAAAGCCAACAATGTCGAATCTGACATTGTTGGCACAAGAATAGCAAAACTGCAGGACATCGAAGAAGTAACTGGAAATCCCAGTAAGGGGAGAGTTCCATTTACTTCAATGTAGTGCAGCCTCGGAGTTGGTATATTTAAGTAGCGAGGGGTGCAGCCCCCCATGTGGATGGTGCAGGGGGGCTTTTCCCCTGCCTATACCAATTAGTTTTTTTTTGTTTGTTTTAATTTTTTTGGGGGACATTCGATGTTTTAACAGTTCGATCACTAAGGGCCGACCTTTAGTTATTCGAACTGTTAAATTTTCGATGCTCCAGTATAGACCTGTTATTTCTATGATAGTGCTATGCAGTTATTGCATGTGCCATGGAGCTTACAGGGCTGAAGAGTGCCCAAAGGTACTTCTAAGGTGAATGACATCAGCAGGTCTTCTAAAGTCAGGCAATGAGAAGTGTACTGGGCCGGAAAGGCCTCAAAATACTTTAACCTACAAACATACACACAACACACATGCACACACACACACACACACACACACACACACACACACACACACACACACACACACACACACACTATCATAGTTACTAGCATTGTGAGTAGAACCCCTACATATCTAGTTATTTCTACTATAGTGTTACACAGTTATCACATGCGCTACAGAACTTATAAGGTGGACAAGTATCCAAAGGTACTTCTAAGGTGAATGACATCAGAAGATCTTGTAAATTAGGACAATGGGAAATGCACTGGTTGGGAAAAGCCTCAAAATACTTTAACCTACGCACACACACACACACACACACACACACACACACACACACACACACACACATACACACACACACACACACACACATATACACACACACACACACACACACACACACACACACACACACACAAAGGCAGGTGATGTGATATTACAACCCTTACCTCACTAATATTACACAATAGAGTTCACCTTCATGTTGGCACATGCACCTGGTTATAACTGGTATGCATTTGTCTGCACCAGGACATCACTCTATGCCTTTCAGGGTATCCCTGTCTATGACTCACTCTCTGTCTGTCTCCCTGTCTCTCTCTCCCTGTCACTGTCTTTCTCTCTCTTCCCCATGTCTATGTGTGTGTATGCTTGAAATATTTTTATATGTTGCCCATATATATCTCTGTGTATCACATGAAACAGATACAGATATAACACATATGGGACACCTACAGATAGCTGAGGGTAATCCTGTATGATGGGTGTGGGTAGAGACAGTTGAGGTCTGCAGATCTGTCTGTATGCAAGGATATATATGCACAATACAGTATATATAGTCCGATGTGGGTTTAGACATGGGCTGTAATTCTCTAAGTGTAGAAGCATGCCCATTATGACCTTCTGTAGTAAGAGCATGACTCCATTCCAGAGATAGATGTACTCCAGTCCAGGGTTTTGTGTGCTACAGCCATACCTCTCACCCTGTTAGTACAAGAAATCTGGAGATGGACTGCCAAAATGGGGGTACAATGGCCCAAACATAGGGAGATACTGCAAATATTGCTCTTATAAACTTAGAAAGTTTCTAAAGTAACAGGGTTTGTTTTAGCAGACATTTTTGACATATATGAGGTCTGACACTGAAATGTATTGTGTCATTACTTACTGACAGAAATCCTCAGGTCATCACAGTGATTTAACAGAGAATACTAGATTTTTGATGAATAGACCAAAATTCTGAGCCAAACTACAGACATTCTTGTGAAATCTGGCCAGTTGAGAGGTGTGGCTATGGCCGATTGGTTGATGAAGCAGTGTAAACAGTCCAGCACCTCAGTGATATACTGGCTGGGGATCTCCTGGTTGTGTGGTATCCTTCTTAACTGAAAAGGCATATCCTGGTGTGGGTACAGAGTGCATTATACTGAGCAGAGATTTCCATAATATGTGTGGTATATTCTACATAGCACTGTGATTTTCCTGGTAATAATGTCAGTAGCAGAGCAGTATATAAATAATGTGGTGAACCACTGACAGACGTTTGTTTATAGGTTTATAGAGTTGATATGAGGTTGCTAGGCTATTGGCCACTGAAGCTCCCATATAACCCTGCATGAATAGAGAGTGTAGCCCATGTTAAGACATGTCAGCACCCAGTGCCCTGTAAAAACATAATCAAGCTGTATTTCTG
>NC_056741.1:1166933378-1166983467 GCF_019279795.1 Protopterus annectens | reverse complement strand
GTGGGGGAGAAGGAAACCACACTTACTACACTTCCAGTCTCACATAGACCTACCACGACACCAAACTAACACATGATCACACATAAACATACTCGTAGGCTCAGACTACAGGTCTGCCTATGCAGCAGAGACCTCCAAAGCAGACACCCAAGCAACCACTACCACGGAAACAAACACGTGCAACACATATCTCACAAAGCCAATGTGCTGAACACTCACAGCCCTTAACAGTAAACAACACACCTACTACACCTGTACTAGGTGCCTCTATCATCAGGCACACTGACATCACGTTCACCAGGCTTAACGAGGAGAGGGTCACAGTGTGCGGCCTGTCGGGCACTACGACCCGCCACATAACACAAACACTCAAGTAACTCCAAGGCAAGTACAGGTATGACTCACTCAATGTCCATGCTGGTGTGAATGACCTGGCACATACCTCCCTGGACTACATGACATGAGACAGTAAGGAGCTCTCTAAGCATGTAGCCCAAGACAGTATGACCCTGACCTTGAGTAGCATCTTACCCTCACCAAGAATGATGCCACAATATCAAGGCAAGATGATCCCTTCCAACAACTGACTGACGTACTGGTGTCATTCACAGGTGAGCCAATGCCTGTCATCTTAGGGTGGTATGCTGTACAAGCCACAATGCTTTGCTAGGGACAGCTTGCACCTGTCACCCCTGGCCTATTGGATTTTGGCAGTGGCTCTTGCTACACCCATAGTGCCTTTATTAGGCAAGGCTCATAAGGCAAACCCACATCCATTCGATGAGGAAGTAAGAGTGATGCTACTCAACACCAGAAGTCTAGAGCTCAGGATACACGCACTCAAAACCCTACTTAGCATTATGGACATCGATATCTGTGCAGTAACAGAAACCTGTATCAGGTTTCCCAGGAGCACACCAGCACTACCAAGTTATACCTGTTACCATTCTTGTCGGCCCCAACACTTGGACCAGACAACAAAGGAGGGGGAGTATCAATATTCAACGCAGATTCCCACACCTCCACATTGGTGGCAAAGTACCACATAGGTATTAAGCCATTGAGTACAGAAGATGTAATTGGGGACCTGGGGAACATACTTGATAGCAATCTGTCATTTGTCAACCACATGGCCATCATGGATTGAAAGACATGTTATATAGCCCAGCTAATCATGAGGGATTCACATGTATGGCAGGGGAGGTCATTGTGCCTCTTTACTCATCCATCATCAGGCCTATAATTGCGTACAATGCACCTTTTGGGATGTACCTAACCAGACACCTACAGCAACTGGTAAAGGCCAACAGTACCTCATCAAGAGGATCAAAGGGCTCAAACAGATGCCATATGCCGCCCAGTTAAAGGAAATCCAGCTGGACCCAGTGGCATACTGCCTGTTCAGAGGCAATCTGTGCCTGCCATATACAGCCATGTCCAACCCAGAAGTAATGAACATGCTGCACCTCAGGAAATCAAAGTCCCATACAGCCACATGCTCAGGAGACCTGAACCTCAGCACTGACATAACTAGGACATGCTGGAGGGGCATATTCCTAACCCAGAGACTCCCTTCACTCTGTAATGAACTCACACTACATGTTAGGCAGAGTCCCTCATTGACTCTCTTCCATAGGAATCTGGATGAGTGGATGGAGATCATAGTTGTACCCCGGGTATCACTTCTATGTCACTGTTAGACAGAGGCACAGTATACTAACGTCGGACAAGGGCATAGCAGCATAAATTGTAATTGGGTGGTGAAAGACAAACACATTCTACTAGGCTTATCAATGCCCTCGGGCAAATAGCCTAGTATGAACCTATGAACCTATGTGTACTGTTATAGTACTTCTGCCATATGTTGCATGTGTGTGTGTGTTGTGGGGGATGCACAGGTAATGGCCAGATATTTCTGCACAGGCGACACATCTGTAACACTCTGGGTATTCATCCCTACATACTGGATGTGTGTTGCCATCCAACCCTGTGATGTGGACACACATTACTCAGCCTGGATATACATATCCCAACAACACCACAAGCACAGTACACTACCTTGCTATGTATGCATGTAATTACACAGTTATTCACTAGTTAGGACTGTGATGCTACCCATGCAGCCCATTGGGCCAGTGGAAGCCACAACACACACTGCTGGCCCCTTTGCAAAAGCTTACCACAGACATCCCACATAGTGCATGTACTGTGCACACACATATCTAACCCAGACCGTATGCACACCACTTATTTATCCTGTCCAGTGGACTACAGATACAGGCACATTGTATAACAATAGCAGGAGGCTACTGCAGCACAGGGCAGATTCACATGAAGGCAAGGCATCTGTGGTCATCAGTGTTAAGATGCTTCACATTCACCAAATGCACAGATATTGGCAACATTGTTGCAGACAGTTTAGGTGCAGGTACCCCCCCATTGTCCTACACAAGTGGAATTAGTTATCACAGATGACTGTAACCTCCCTATCCTCTCACATGTCCAGGTGAGGGCCACCCTCAACATTGCAGAACACATAGCATCACTGTTACAAAATGGTATCCCTGGATGTGTGCTACGTTCACCCCTGGAGGACATAGCACCACATTACAGACTGATATTAATCCCTGGCCATACTACAGGATATGTACCTGAACAGTGCCATACATACACAGTGGTCCCACACCAATGAGGAGTAACCTCTACTGACCCTGGGAACTACTGCATCATATGCACAACTGGCCTTGTGTTCTAAGCTGTGGAAGTTTTAAGTATGGGCAACATGTACAGCAATATTACATTTGTATATATTTCAGGACTATATACACACAACCTATCTCATGGACATACCTATAGATAGTGAACTATGATACATTTGGAGGTGTCACAGTAAACACAGTATTAACCTGCTACTTTGCATTACCTGTGTTTGTGGCAGCTGTTGCTGTGTCAGTCGTGCTGCTTGCTGCTTGCTATTTGCTGCAGCTGCTGCTGCTGCTGGTTTTGCTGCTGGCTGTCTGTATATTTTTTTTATTTCTCTCTCTGTTTCTCTCTCTCTTTCTCAGTAGGTTTTGTGCAATGAATGTATTGCATGTGTGGAGTGTGGGTACTGGATGCTTTTGTAGGTATCTGCATAGGTCCATGTGATGGCCTCTGCACCAATTGTAAGGCAGCATTTGCTAATTGCATACAGCCAGTTGTGTACTGATTGCATGTCTCACTGTGATTTCAGGACAGTGCTATAAAAGGGTATGTGAGATAGGCGTTGCCCTTTCAGATTGTAAGGGCGTGGACCATGCTGGTATGCTGTTGACAGTGTTCTGTGAGTGTGAAGGTTAGTACGTCTCTCATGCTTCATGCTGTGTTGTAAATTCAGGTTGCTGCATTTCTCTCGCCTGTTCCCTGTAGTGAGTGTGCATGCATACTGACACCTACGACTATATTTCATATGTATTGCTATGTATATATATGTGTACATATACATACTTTCATATATGTACATTAGCTGATAATATTGGGTACAAGCTAACAATTTGCAGGGCTGTTTCTGTTAACACTACACTAGTATGGGAATCCAGTAATTGGGACAGTAAAAGTCTGCCTGACATGCTTTGAGTAGTACACATACTATATTGCCTTTGTCTTCATTCCTACTATTACTTGTTCCACTTATTTAGCACTATATTCCTGTATGAGAGTCATGGCTTACTGGTAGGTCATACAGACTAGTGTTACAATGGTCTTGTGGTAGGGCCTACTAGTATGCTTATATTTTGCTTTCAAATTGAGTATAGGGCCTATCAATCAGAGTGCTGGGGGCACCTTTAAGCAGTTAAAGGGGTTAGTAGGTCTCACAGGAGTCAGGCTGTGTTGCAGATTCTGGTTGCTGCATTTATCTTCACTGTTTCCTGTAGTGAGTGTGTATGGATACTGACACCTACCACTATATTTCATATGTATTAATATATATATATATATATATATATATATATATATATATATATATATATATATAAATGGGTCTATCTTAGTACATCGACAGTGCAAAATAGCGAAAATGAATTAACTGACACTGGAAGATCAAAAGTCACGTCACCGACGCCAGAAGATCGACAAGGCAGAAGACCGACGGAGGAAGACACCGACGCTGAGAACACTGCGATGGGGAAAGGATGTGTAAGTATGTAGTGACAGACGATAGGTGCGAGTAATGTAAGTGTGCTGCTGGTGTTCTGTAGGGGTAGGGGTGGGATAAGTGAGTTAGGTTAGCGCCGGGTTAGGTGAGTGTCGAGTAAGGTAAGTGTGCGATGTTGGTGTTTTGTAGGGGTAGGGTGGGATAATTGAGTTAGGGTTAGGGCGCGGGTTAGGTGAGTGTGCAAGTAAGAAGTGTGCGATGTTGGTGTTTTGTAGGGGTAGGGGTGGGATAAGTGAGTTAGGGTTAGGGCGCGGGTTAGGTGAGTGTGCGATAGTGACGGACCTTAGGGTAAGGGTTTGGGTTAGGGTTGTGGATAGTTGTGTATTTATGTGTTAGTGTTCGTTTGTAAGGATTTTGGTGTGCTTGTGTTGTGTGTGTGAGTGTTGGATAGGGATGTTTTGTTTGTTGGTATGATGTGTCGGGTGTATGCGATGTTGTGTTTGTGAACTGTCGATTTTCTGGCGTCGGTGAAATGAATTTCGATGTTCCGGTGTCGGTAAATTCGTTGTCGCTATTTTGAATTGTCGATGTACTAAGATAGATCCATATAAATATATATATATATATATATATATATATATATATATATATATATATATGTATGTATGTGTACATATACATACTTTCATATATGTACATTACCTTACATTATTATGTACAAGCTAACAATTAGCAGGGCTGTTACTGTTAACACTAAACTAGTATGGGAATACAGTCGTTCAGGCATTACAAATCTACCTGACATGCTTTTTATAGTACACATCCTATATTACCTTTATATTGATTCCTACTATTACATGTAATATTTATTTCAGCACTATGTTCTTGTGTGAGAGTCATGGCTTAGTGGTAGGTCATACAGACTAGTGTTACCAAGGTCCTGGGTTTAGAACTGACAGTAGGAATTTTTTTTCTTTCAAACTGATTATAGGACCTGTCAATCAAAGTGCTGAAGGCATCTTTACGCAGTTAAAAGGGTTATTAAGTCTCACAGGAGTCAGGCTGTGTTGTAGATTGTGATTGCTGCATTTATTTTCACTGTTTCCTGTAGTGAGTGTGTGTGAATACTGACACCTACCACTATATTTCACATGTATTAATATACTTATATATATATATATATATATATATATATATATATATATATATATATATATATATATATATGTGTGTGTGTGTACATATAATACTTTCATATATGAACATTACCTCACATTATTATGTACAAGCTAACAATTAGCAGGGCTGTTTCCGTGAACACTAAACTAGTGTGGGAATCCAGTAATTCAGGCATTAAAATCTACCTGACATGCTTTGGGTAGTACACATCCTATATTACCTTTCTATTGATTCCTACTATTACATGTTATATTTATTTTAGCACTATGTTCTTGTATGAGAGTTATGGCTTAGTGGTAGGTCATACAGACTAGTGTTACCAGGGTCCTGGGTTCGAGAGTGGGAATTTATTTTTCTTTCGAAACGAGTACAGGACCTGTCAATCAAAAGTGCCAAAGGCACTTTTAAGCATTTAAAACCAGGTCTGCACTGCTTGCGGAGCTCACGATGCGCACTGGCGGTGAGCTCCGACACACAAGCGAAACCCGCTATTTTCTTTGAAAGAAAAGAAAAAGGGGTGACAGGAAAGTGGTGAAAAAGGGGTCACAAAGAGGGTAAGACAGTAGGAAAACAAGCTTGGTATTTGCAGGAAGGATGTAGGTGAGACCCATAGCTGCTCATGTCTTTCTCTGCAACAGCTGTGCATTTGTATGCAGTTTGGTGTGACATTTGGAACCTTCCACCCCTGAGAGAGGTGTCAGGACAACATTAATACCTGTTGTACAGACAATTGTAATTAACAGTTTCGATGTCCAGCGGACATGTGTGCAACATGGACAGCTATGTATGGGGCGTAATTTTTTTGTGGGTACAGAGTGCCCTTTTTTGTTTTTTTATCAGGTGAGAGTGGTATGTCAGGTGAGGTAGTCGGTGTAGCTGGGGAGGTAGGTTGGGTAGGTTAACAGACAAGACAGACAAGATGCATACAGGGGCGGTGTATGACACATGTGGGGGGGTTACACAATTGACGGGGACGGAGGTTGGGATATCCATGGCACATGAGCCCACAGATGGCAACAGTGGAACTGATATCCCCACCCATAGGCAGTTGCCACTGTTCCTTCACAGCCCAGGACGGGGCTGTACTGGGGGCTGTGCGGGCGGGACAACGGGCAAGCCCGTAAGCTGTGCCACCCGGGCCTCAAGCTGGCGTAGGGGCCCAAGGACAGAGTCTTGGATCTCCCTTTGCACCACAGACCGGACACCTTGGAGGGTGAGTAGACGTGCTCCTCTGGCCACGCTTGCAGAATAGGGATGGGCCCCATCCCCTGCAGCGCTTCCACCCGAAGGTGGTACAGGGCCACCAGAGGAGGGTCCAGCCTGGGCACTAGTGCCAGGTGCACTCGCCAGCTGAGGTGGGAGAGGTGGGTCCGCTGGGACCTGCCTTCCCAAGCATTATAGGTTTGTGTGTATGTTATGTTAGTTTGGGTTAGTGGCATATTATTCCATTCAAATTAGTTGTAACAGCATGCATTGGTATTCCCATTAAACAAACACCCAGATATTAATACCATTGAACAACGGGCATATCAATATCACATGCATTATTTGAACAGAAATACACAATCGAACAACATGCAGGGTTGATTAATGGCAACAGGCCATCAGGTTTGCCGGTGTGCAGGTATGACCAGGGCACATGCAACAACAGACATGCATATATTTTTGAAACAGGACAAATGTCCATGGTTAATGAAATGTTCACATACCAATATTTAGTGTTTTTTTTAATTTACAGTTATAGGGTGGGGTGGAGAAAGAAAATTATATCACATTCATAAATTATACATTGATATACATTTGTAATAGAAACACAATTAACTTGTGGGTGATACTTTCCCACTGATTCTTACTTGACTGTCATGCTAGACCTGTTACAGATACATCACTATCCTAGTTATTTTGAATTTGATCAGATATATCATCCTGCTACACTTTGATGACAGGGCAGGGGACAGCTATGGATGTTTAGTATGTCAGAATCATTCATTCTATCTGCAAATTGCTGACTGTGATCACCATATACAGAGTTTGGCCTGAACATTCAAGAGTCAGACACACTGAAATCAGTTTGGGATTTTAAGTTTTAATTCCCACATGCATTTATTTCTGTAGAACCACACTGAAGCTTATATATTCAGGTGCTATTACTACGTTATTCATTGATACATGACCCTTTCTGTCACTCTCACACATCCTGCAATTTCACAGTTCAGGTTGGTACTTCTAGGCTTTGTTCACATAATAGACCTGTGGGGATTCCAACACTTTCCAGCAGCCTCACTTCTGTCATGATTCAGCATTTCAACAGGGAATATATCTCACCTGTTATTACCTCAGCTTCTGAAGCTGTACTCTTGAGACTACTGCAGGTTATACTACATTTAATTGATGGTGGGACATCTCTATTACAGCACTATTTATTTCTATCACTTATATTCCCAGTTTCACTTGCATACTGATGAACTTGTTGCAGCCATACCTGCAGACTTTTACTTGCTGCTTGCACATTCTATTACTTTTAATCAATACACTGCAGTGTTCTGCTACGTGCTACACTATAATATTTATTTACAAGTACTAGGTGGGGTTACTAACCTGCATGGTGGCGCAGCCACACCAGCCTCCGCTCATGTGCCATTCGATTCGCAGAGCGGACACTTGCAGCTGTAATACAAAACAAGTAATATTGGAATACACATCTCCTTGGTATCAGCTAGTTGAATTCCTTACATACATAAGTAAAATGTAACTTACTCAGTAGTGAGGCGTTGGGCATATCCCGGGCCTCCTGGATCCATTGGGTCAACTGGTCTTGCTTACGTCGCTTCAGGTCCGCATGGTGGTGACGGACCTGCTCACCAGTGCGTGGAATGCCAGTAGCACTGGTCAGATCATGAGCCAACTGGTCCCATGCCTCCGCCCTGTACGCTCCCCATGAGACCTGGCCCTGCATGAGTTGGGCCTCATGATGGTGAACTAGGAGCCAGACCATGTATCTGGACTCCTCAACGCCCCACCGCTGTGCTTGAAAGCAATGTCCCTCCCCTAATCCACTCATTCTGCCTGCAGGTCTATTCTACAATCGTTTATGCTGTGTATTCCCGCCTATGGGGCTTATATATGACGATTTTCCCGCACATTTCTATGATTGGCCGGTTTAGAATTGTATCTACTTCACAGAAACTGCTTTATCATGCTCCATTTTGGCTTACATCCTATTTATATGCTATTTCTGCACTTCTAAGTACTGCTGTCATAGCTTAGTGGTTTAGTACCTTGACTCTAGTGCATGGTATCCTGGGTTCGAATCTGATCACTGAATTTTAAATTTTATGACTGTCTAGAAATGACTTCAGGACCTGTCAATCAATCATGCCAAAAGCACTTTTAAGCACTTTAAAACCAGGTCTGCGCTCGTTTGCGCGGAGCTCACGCATGCGCACTGCTGGTTAGCTTGTGGGCGCGTCGCGCAAACGGTGTGCACTGGGTTACACCTTAATTGGCTAGTAACACACATGTTAAACTAAGCACAGCTAGTTGCACACAGTTTGAGCCTGTTAATCCAGTCCTTAGCTACGGGCAAGCAGTTTGCAGTTTGTGAAACACTACTTAGCTACGGGCACTCTGTCTCACTGCAGTTTAGCTATCAGTACATTTCTAAATATTTTTATTATTCTATTACTTGGAAACATATGCTCCATTTCATTCCATTTTACAAAAGGGAATACTTTTACATTTGTACAATACTGTCAGGGGGCTTTTTAGTTCTTATTTACAAAAAAAAAGGTTGTTGTGTGGGCTCGAACCTTGCCTGCCTGCTCTCAAACCGACAACTCTACCGCTATGCTATTACTTCTTGGCTTACTTTGCATATTTAGTTCTTATATCCTTTTCCACTGATTGCTAACTGCAGTTGCACTAGTAGCACACCAGACACCCAGCACACAGTAGCAAACATTTACGGGGTTTAAAAAAAATAAAACAGTTTTTATTTTCATTTTATAACATCTGTTCACTTTATACATTGCTGGTCTGTGGGGGCATGTGTTGTGTAGTGTGTTTATTCACATTTCCATGGCTTCCCTCATGGCTGTTTACTTTCAGCCATTCTAGACTACTGGGGGCGTGTCTACGGACACGCCCCCTACTCTCTTACACGGACCGTGTAAGAGTTAAAGTGTGATTCAGTACGCCTCATGCACCTCATGCATATGCATGACATGCTGACATCACACCATTTAACTGCAGCCTCCGTGTAAAAGTTATAACTCTTACACAGAGGCTTCCTGAATCCTACCCCATATGTTCGAAATTTTAAAATTTCAAAAACAACTGAAAAAGAAATATAAAATACAAAAAACCTACCTAATAGTTGTAAGCAGGGGGGCAAGCACTCTGCAACCCCCACACCCCCACTCTTTAAATATACTAACTCCAAGACCACAGGAAATCTTCCCTTTCCACAATGAATGAAAATTTACATTAACACATTTGAACTTTTAAAAGTTCGAACATATGGGTTCGACCATATGGCATTAGAACGTTTAAAAGTTTGACAACGTAATAGGGAACCCTTTGGGAAATGATGAATGTTCCCAGCTTGCAGTCATCTACAAACTTGGTCAGCCATAGCCCAGTGTTTTTGACCTGCACCTCAGGGAAGTATATCACTTATCACAGAGGCCCCAAGACCGATCTCTGGGGTATGCCGTTCATCATGGGTGTACTGCTTGAGTTGGCTACCCCAATTATGATTAGGTGAGTTCTATCAATGAGCCTGTTTGCTATCCATCTGGTGACATATAGATTGATACCTAGTTGACAGAGATTCCACACTATGGACAAGGGGGATTAGTGTCTAAGGCTTTGGCCACGTCAAGGTGGTCAGTGTGCACCATCTTTCCCTCATCCATAGCTTTTGCTGCTATCTCAGGAAAGTCAGCCAGATTTAACTGACATACCTCCCCTTGACAAAAACAGGTTGTGTGGGGTTGAGTATTTGGAGTTTGCCAATGTCCCTGTTAATGAGGTCCATGACAATCCGGGTCTGTTTGAAACATTGAATGCTGAAAACAGCGAACAATGTTTCCTCAACACATTTTCAGAGAAAGCTGAAAATGTCAAAACCACAGAACAGCAATTTCTTTCCTATGGAAAGAAATCGCTGTTCCAAGCCTCCACCAAAAAATTAAACACTTTCAAACACATACCCACATACCCTAACCCCAATTATACCCCCCAAAAAACAGTAAACAACTAAATACAACTATGCATGTAACCCAACCATACATCCAATGAAAAAAAACAGTAAACATTTTAAAACATATGCACTTACCTTAACCCACACCCTAACCCTAAGGTCAGTAACTCTTGCACATTTATATAAACAGTTTTAAACACATACACACTTACCTTAACCCTAATTCTACCACCCCAAAATAAAAGTAAACAGCTGAAAACACATACACACATAACTCAACCATACATCTAACACAAAATAAAAAACAATAAACCCTTTCATACATATGCATTTACCTTAGCCCGCACCCAAACCCTAAGGTCAGTAACTGTTAAACATTCATGCTCGGGAGCTATACCGGATAAGGGACTACACTACACTTCAGAACATGGCAAAGCAATGAAGTGGGATCTTGCCAGGGAGGATGATACTGTAGGGGTGCTACAGTGGTTAATCATGTTGGTTACTACCAAGTCTGATATATGTATCACATCTTGTGGGGCTATCAAGTAGCTGTCCTAAGGATTTAGCATTGATAAGATGGAGGAATTTCTCTGCATTTCTGTTCTGGCATGGTTGTTTTTTCCAATCTATGGTTGGGTAATTAAAGTCAGCCAGGATCAGGGTAAAGGGTTGAAGTTTGATAGATTTGTAGAGGGCCAGATAGGTGGGGTGGGCATCCTGAGTCAAATATGTTGGCCTGTAGCTGCCTCTAATTTGAATAAGGGTCTTGTCAATGGTTAACTGCACTTGGAGTGCCTTGTGTGTGTCAGACTGTTTGACCAGCCTGGAGGTGTGCGTCTGTTTAATATATATTTATATTGCACCTTCTTTGGCTTTGCTGCCCACATTTTAGGGTCTGGCTGTGTGATAGGATGAGCGACCAGGTAAGGATGGGTTGCTGTCTGCAGCTGTGGCCCAGGTTTCTGTGAGTGCACAAATGTCAGCATCTTCCAGGGTTAAGAATGCTTGCGATTAGTGCATTTTCATGTGTAGACTCCTAGCATTTAGCAGCGTGACCTTTAATTTGCATTTTGTTGAGAGTTTTATGTTGGTAGTATCGACCTCATGACTTTCCCTAAAACAGACACTATGGGGGAGGCAAGGGCCTTTGCCAGAAGCCTGAAGCACAAGTGAGACAGATGCAGGCCATCTCCAGCAAAGCAGCATGGTCTGTCAATCATATCTTCCCAGGCTGTCAGGCTGGGATGACACCAAAAAGTCAGCCACTTGTTAATGTCAATTATTTTCTGTTTGTATTGAGGCATCAATCTGGGTGACAGTAGAATGCTGTTTCACCCTAGGGACATACCTGCATGGGACACATATTCAGCATGCTTAATCATGTCTGTCTTGCTATAGTCCTGGGAGGGACATCTGAAGTCATCGACACCAACATGGTCTGGGACAGATTCATAACAGCACTTGTTGTGGAGAGACTTCAGTACATGTGTGATATGGTGGGTGATGGAACCTGACAAACAAGTAACCTTTACTGTATCCTTATGCAGCATGGTAAGAGGCACATCTGCATGTCTTACAATGGAGTCTCCTATAAGTAATATGTTTGGTTTATGATGTGGCCTTAGTGGTTGCCTGACAGTGGAGTGTGGACAATGCATAGTATGTGGTGTGAAGGTTTGTGGAATTCCCATAATTCTTTGACTCTGAGATGTCCTTTGTTTGGGTTTGTATTTGTTGAGGAGCCCCACATATGCGGGCATGTGTTGTGTAGTTGTGGGTGATGTTTACTGAGTGCATACACTGCAGGGAATCTATGTTACTGCACCATTTGTTCTGGTGTGCACATTCTCTATTTGTCTGGCCAGGAGTTCCCCTACCCCTTATATGTGTCTCTTTGTCCTTCTATAGTGCAGTCACAAGCTTTGTCCACAGTTGCTGCTGTTATGTATTTGTATTTCTGATGTGAGTGGGGTAGAAGTCATGACATCACACACAGGGTTATGGACTTCACACCTCTGAGTGTACCTGCTCATGATCTTTAAATCTGCCCTCCTCGCTGCTGCTGAATCTGCTTGGCTGTGTGCGACAGCTCTGAACTATCCCCTCCACGACCCTGTGTCTTTGCATGGGTTGTATCCCTCTAATTTCACTATTAGGGTGTTCCCCACAGAATACCCTTGGACTCGGTCAGGACATTGTCTTCTTCTACCACCCTCTACCACCAGAAAAAAGAGACTATCCCCTCCACGACCCTGTGCCTTTGCCTGGGTTGTATCCCTCTAATTTCACTATTAGGGTGTTCCCCACAGAATACCCTTGGACTCGGTCAGGACATTGTCTTCTTCTATCACCCTCTACCACCAGAAAAAAGAGACTATCCCTCCACGACCCTGTGTCTTTGCCTGGGTTGTATCCTCTAATTTCACTATTAGGGTGTTCCCCACAGAATACCCTTGGACTCGTCAGGACATTGTCTTCTTCTACCACCCTCTACCACCAGAAAAAGAGACTATCCCTCCACGACCCTGTGTCTTTGCCTGGGTTGTATCCCTCTAATTTCACTATTAGGGTGTTCCCACAGAATACCCTTGGACTCAGTCAGGACATTGTCTTCTTCTACCACCCTCTACCACCAAAAAAAGAGACTATCCCATCCACGACCCTGTGTCTTTGCCTGGGTTGTATCCCTCTAATTTCACTATTAGGTGTTCCCCACAGAATACCCTTGGACTCAGTCAGGACATTGTCTTCTTCTACCACCCTCTACCACCAGAAAAAGAGACTATCCCTCCACGACCCTGTGTCTTTGCCTGGGTTGTATCCCTCTAATTTCACTATTAGGGTGTTCCCCACAGAATACCCTTGGACTCGGTCAGGACATTGTCTTCTTCTACCACCCTCTACCACCAGAAAAGAGACTATCCCTCCACGACCCTGTGTCTTTGCCTGGGTTGTATCCTCTAATTTCACTATTAGGTGTTCCCCACAGAATACCCTTGGACTCGGTCAGGACATTGTCTTCTTCTACCACCCTCTACCACCAGAAAAAGAGACTATCCCTCCACGACCCTGTGTCTTTGCCTGGGTTATATCCCTCTAATTTCACTATGAGGGTGTTCCCCACAGAATACCCTTGGACTCGGTCAGGACATTG
Source organism: Protopterus annectens (assembly GCF_019279795.1). Lineage (NCBI taxonomy): Eukaryota > Metazoa > Chordata > Ceratodontiformes > Protopteridae > Protopterus > Protopterus annectens. The sequence goes on along the minus strand of NC_056741.1, from coordinate 1,166,969,793 downwards.
TCTTCTTCTACCACCCTCTACCACCAGAAAAAGAGACTATCCCTCCACGACCCTGTGTCTTTGCCTGGGTTGTATCCCTCTAATTTCACTATTAGGTGTTCCCCACAGAATACCCTTGACTCGGTCAGGACATTGTCTTCTTCTACCACCCTCTACCACCAGAAAAAGAGACTATCCCTCCACGACCCTGTGTCTTTGCCTGGGTTGTATCCTCTAATTTCACTATTAGGGTGTTCCCACAGAATACCCTTGGACTCGGTCAGGACATTGTCTTCTTCTACCACCCTCTACCACTAGAAAAAGGAGACTATCCCCTCCACGACCCTATGTCTTTGCCTGGGTTGTATCCCTCTAATTTCACTATTAGGGTGTTCCCCACAGAATACCCTTGACTGTCAGGACATTGTCTTCTTCTACCACACTCTACCAGCAGAAAAAAGAGACTATCCCCTCCACGACCCTGTGTCTTGGCCTGGGTTGTATCCCTCTAATTTCACTATTAGGGTGTTCCCCACAGAATACCCTTGGACTCGGTCAGGACATTGTCTTCTTCTACCACCCTCTACCACCAGGAAAAAGAGAGCATGTCTACCTGGTCATGCTATATTACATTTTAACTAAATGTTCCTGCTAAACTTTCAGACTGCCACTAGCTAAGCAGCCAGCAGCTACCCCTCCTTACTCCTTCATTTCCCTCACAGTCTCCTCGAATGGCCACATAGGCTATCCTCTCTCCCCTTCTAGTACAGCTCCACGCCTGGTAGCTCCTTGTTTGCTTACTGCACTACTACTTTGTCCACTAGATGTTATACTTTTCTCATCCCTATTTGGGATATTAGTACTGACTTCTGCCTTACACTTTTATTCTCCCCTCCTTATACTAATCCTTTTCCTCCTTACCTCTCTGTCTCATCCTCTCCCCGAGGATACTTTCTCTTGCCTTGATTCCCCTTCCTTCCTGATACTTTTCCACTCTCCTCTGGTCTACTTTGTGTGCCCCGCTCCTCCCCACCCTACCCCCATATCCCACCCACCCCAGGGTCCTACATTTATATTTCTACAAGCCACACCTCCTACTACTGCTATCCTATCCAATTCACAGTCTCACAAATTGTGTAACTTCCTTCACTTAGTCACACCTACATACCACTTTAACCAACCCACCACTATCTCACTAAAGTCCTATACCATTACAGCCCCTTCCACTCTACCCCTACTCCCACCACACACCCTCTACAACATATCAGGAAACCCTACTTCACATACAACTATCTTATCATGTCTACAACTATCCTCCACTCACAACTTAAACTACCTATCACCTTCTTACTATTATTCCTTCTCATTACTACCTACTTCTTAACCTCCTATGAACACTCCTTAACTATTTCTCTCACTTCCCTCAAAACATACTAGTACACCTACAACATACCTACCTTCATCCTATTTACCTACCTCATCACAAACCATATATCTACTTCCCAAATACCATAGACTATTTCATTGTAAACTACTAAAAACTAAATCAAAGAAAGTATTTGACACATCTCTAAAACACATATCCAAAAACTATGGTCTACTACTCCATCTACTTCAGGACGGTGACATACACCCCAATCCAGGCCCTCAACCTACAACTACTGAAACACACAGTCACCATATAAAAGCTCTCCTTCCTCCATCAACTATAACTACAAACATACTATCCTTGGCCCACCTAAATATACGCAGTATCTGTAATAAAGTTAGTCAAATACACGCCCTGGAAGCAGCCACCACAAATTCAACGATAATCCAAAACTTGTTTTTTATTGTAAAAACAGATGCCCAAAAACGTAACACAAGCGCTTTCGCTAGGATATTCCTAGCTTTTTCAAGTACCTTGAAAAAGCTAGGAATATCCTAGCGAAAGCGCTTGTGTTACGTTTTTGGGCATCTGTTTTTACAATAAAAAACAAGTTTTGGATTATCGTTGAATTTGTGGTGGCTGCTTCCAGGTCGATTTCTTGTTATTGGTTCCAGTTCTTGGTTTTTGGCAAATACACGCCCTACTAGAAGTACACAACTTTGACATTCTATGCTTATCAGAAACCTGGCTAAAACCATCTATTAAAGATATTGAAATTACCCCACCTGGATATAACATTGTTAGACTTGATCGCACCTCCAAGAAAGGAGGTGGAGTAGCTATCCTATATAAATCTAACCTGAAGCTTACTCTTCTTGACCTTGCTCTTACCCAAAACAATAATGTCGAAATAATCTGCTCTAGAGTTCAAATTAATACTACTAAATCAATAAACATCATTTGTGCTTATCTGCCTCCAGGAAATAATATCCCCACATTAGAACAACTTCTTGAACAACTCTCAAATTACCTCCCTCAAGAAACACTACTCCTTGGAGACTTTAACATTGACTGGAAATCTTGTAACAATGCTAACCCTACTTCCCATTTAAACCTTTTTGGTTTCAAACAACTAATTGATAGTGCCACTAGAATAAATAAAACAAGCAAAAAGAAACCACCTTAGACTGGGTTCTTACAAACTTCCCGTCAGAAAGCTACAAAACTGGCATCCTTCCTGATGACCTTAGCGATCACTCCCTCACATATGTCATTAGAGCTAAAACTCATCAAAACTTACCTACCTCACATAGAACACTATATTCAAAGAAACAATTTAATCCCCAAAGATTTCAAACAGAACTCTCACAATACAATTGGACCCTCTAAAGCACCTCTCTCTCAACAAAGCCGTAGAATATTTCAACTCAGCATTCCTTACAATCCTAAACCACCATGCCCCAAGTCGTACCATTAGAATAAAGACCAGAACAGCACCCTGGCTTACCTCTAATACTAAACAAAAGATCAGGCTTAAAAATAAATCTTGGAAGAAATGGCGCTCCTCTAGAAACCTAACAGACTATCAAACCTTTAGAGAGCTGAGAAACAAAACCAAAATGCTATTATTTCAGACAAAAAGAACTACTATGTAGAACTTCAGCAATCCACAAAAAGAACCAAAAGGTTCTGGTCTACTATCAATCATCTACTTACCCCAGGTAAAATAGTAACACCTAACCCACAGAATCTAGACCCTGATAATCCCTCTTTAATAGCCAATAACTTCAATAGCTTCTTTACTACTTCCATACAAACACTAGCAAGCCATTTATCCCCTGATGCTTCCCAACTGATCTTAAGTAACACCAACAAAGTCATTCCTTCCTTCAACTTCAACCCATACCCACCTCCTACATACAATCTCTCTTACAAAACTTAAACCCACTACCCCTCAGGAGATAAGCTTCCTGCTGAATTCCTTCAGGTAGCAGCAAAAGCTATAGCCTACCCTGTTTCGATCCTAATAAACAGATCCATAAAAGAAAGTGATTTTCCAGCAATCTGGAAGATATCACACATCATACCCTTACATAAAGGAGGCAAATCCACTGACCTCTCTAATTACCCAATAGCACTGTTATCTCCACTAGCTAAAATCATGGAAAAATGTATACACAAACAACTACTTAACCATCTCCTTCAAAATAACCTACTAGCAAACACTCAACATGGATTTAGACCCTCACATAGTACGACCACTGCACTACTTTCCTTTACTAACACAATAAACTGTAACTGTAATAATAACAAACTAACTGCTTCTCTTTTCCTAGACCTGTCAAAAGCCTTCGACATGGTCAACCATAAACTTCTCCTACACATACTAAACTGACTTGCCTTGGATTTTTCCTCCTTAACCTGGTTCTCATCCTACCTTGAAAACTGACAACAAGCAGTACTCTGGAAAAATTCTCTATCTGCTCTACTACCTAACTCCTTAGGAGTACCTCAAGGATCAATATTAGGTCCACTCTTATTCTCTATCTTTATTAATGATCTTCAATCATCTATCCATAACACTACCTGCATACAATATGCAGATGATTCTACCATCATCTGTACAGCTCCCACCCAATCTGAACTCCAGTCACTCACACAATCTACCTTTTCAACCGTTGAACAATGGTTCTCAAAAGATGTCTCCTTCTCAACTCCAAGAAAACAAAACTATTACTATTCTCACCTACCCACAAATCTCCTCAACTAAATTTTACTATTACTGCAGCTGACAATTCTCTTATCTCCCCAGACTCTACTACCAAACTGCTTGGTGTTACTATTGATAATAATCTTAACTATGATTGTCATATCAATAACACTATAAAAGCAGTAAATAAAAAGATAGGTTCACTGTACAGAATAAAACCCTTCCTTACTCCAGAAGCACGGACCACCTTAGCTCAATCACATCTTATCTCCACCCTACTGTATGCTTCCTCTATTTACACCAAAGTCTCTAAAGGTAACCTGAAAAAACTAACTACATCCTATCATAATATAGACCGTTTTGCCACAGCATCCCAGTACAGAACTCACCACTGTAATAACTTAAAACAATTACAATGGTTAGAACTACCTAACAAGCTTATCTATCAACAACTCTTAATTACACATAACATTCTTTATCAACCAACAAAACACCAGCTCTCAGTAACCTCCTTACTCCCTACAAAAACTTGAAACAGTTGCGATCTGCCGAAAAGATACAAGTCACCACAACTAGAATTACAAATTCAGCAGGCAACTGTCTATTTTCAAACTCCATAGGGAAAATATGGAATAACCTCCCCCAACACATTACCTCACTAGACTCCTTTCAACTTTTCAAAACAACTTCTATTACATCTTAACAACTTCTGGCTCTGCTCCTGTACCAATCCAGACTAAATGACTTCTTCGCTCTTCAGCCATACCTCCCTACGTAAAAATCACTATCTTTCCCTGCTATTTCAAATGACTAAATTACTGTACTGTTCTAAAAAAAAAAAAAAATATGAATATATAGCTTAGGCTATTTGTTTTTACCTGTTTTTTTTCGCTGTATTTTCTACTACACTAAAATGTATGCATTGTTGCTTAAATGTTTAACCTTGTTTTAATTGTGGAGCTTTTCTCCCCGGGCCTCCACTGAAAATGGAAATTATCCAGCTGGACTAGCCCGGTCAACAAATGTAAAATAAAAAATAAAATAAAATAAAAAATAAAAATAAAATGAGACCATAGGTGATTACTAGGCTACTGGATCTGGGACCCTTACAAGCCTAGCCCAGAGTATATCCACAGAAAATAAACCACAATCAGCAGCTGTTGGTCCTCTCAATGAGGGACACAGGTGGCACCCCTGGGACAGATTTTTGGTTGCCCTTCCACTCATCATGGTTGCACTTGAAGAGGGTCAGCGACGTACTTTGACATGTATGGGGAGTGTATTCCAGAGATGGGTTATCCTCTGGGAGACAAACCTGTCTCTCCAGGAGGGTTTGTTAATGGCACATATTAGATTTAAGACTTTTGATGGGGTACTATATGAAGAGTTAGACATACAGATATGGAGTATCTCTACCAAAGCAGGGTCTGAGATTGCCTTGTAGGTGAGACACAGGTCACCTTGGAGCAATCTGTATGATACAGAGTAGAGTGATACTGATTTGAGCCTGTCCACATAAGACAGGTGTTGTAGGCCATGTATTCCATTTGTGAGGAATTTCTGTGGCCTTTCCAGTAGCTGCAGGTGTTTGGAGAGGCACATACCAAATGGGGAGTTATATTCAATTATTGGCCTAATGAGGGAGGATTAGAGAGAGGTAATAACCTCCTTGTTTCAGGATGCAATCCCTTTACTTATGAGATGACCCAAGTAAACGCCTTTTCTGACCACTGCCGCTAAGTGATGGCCAAACGTGAGATTGTTGTCAACTTGTGTACCCAAGTCTGTCAGTACAGATTGTGTGCTTAGGGGTTTGCTGCTAATGTGGTAATCAGTAGGGGCTGTGTTTTTGATGAACGGTATGCTAATACTTTTCTTGCATTTAACTTAAGGCCATGACTTTAGCACCAGTCATTTGTTGCTGTGAGACCCTCATGAACTATGTTAACATCATTTGGGGAGTCAATGACAGCACTCAAGTTACAGTTGTCCACAAACGTGGTCAGCCACAGGCCTTTTGTCTTTTTCTGAGACTTCTGATAAGTAGATAGCAAACAGTAGGGTCCCAGGACAGATCCCTGGGGGACACCACTAGTGACAGGTCTGCTATCAGAGGTAGTGGCACCTATTTTGACCTTATAGTCTTATCAGTGAGCCAGTTGAGCACCCACACGTTGACATAGAGATTTACACCAACTTCTGTTAGCTTTTCGAGGATGCCCAGGTGGGGGATTGTGCCAAAGGCTTTGGCCAAGTCAAGATAAGCTGTGTGTACTGACTTTCCCTCATCCAGTGCCTTGGTGACAGTCTCAAAGATGTCAACCAGGTTTGACAGGCAAGATCTGCCATTGACAAATACAAACTGGGTGGGGCCAACTGCTTGGAGATTGCCTATGTCCTTGTTTATGATGTGCATAATAATACGCTCCATGGCCTTACAGATCAGTCTTGTCAAGCTAATGTGGAAATAGTTCCCAGGGTCAGTAGTGGCACCACCTTTGTGCAAAGGGATGACAATGGCAGTGTTCCACTTTGCTGGAATGAGGCATGCACTTTGGATATGGTTGAGAAGGGTGCTCAATGGCAAGGCTACTTCTTGCTGGAAATGTTGCAGACTACAGCCTGGGATACTATCAGGTCCCATGGCAGCTATGTTGTTTGGCTTGGCTAGAGACTTGATCTACAGAGATGTGAGGTGCGGGGCAAGTATCAGGGATGTGGAATGTGCCTTTGGGGGACAGGGGGTGATCTTTGTGAAGAACCTATCTGCTAGCAGATTGGCTAAGTCAACAGGAACAGTGTAAGTGGCACCACTAAGATGTAATGCAGAACAAACCTGGTGTTAGCCATGGAGATTTCTGACATAACATAAAAAGATTTTGTGGTTAGCCTTTGTTTCAGAGGCTACTTTTGATTCATAATTGGCACTGGAGAATTTCACTACTGATCTACTTTGCTTGTTGAGGCTAAGGAGGGAATTTTTCCAGTTGGAGATTTGTGCCTTTTTACCCTTGGACAACAGTTTCTTCCTTTTGTTTAAAGCCTGTTGATAGAGGATGTCCATCACACAGATTTTTGTTTCCATGAGAAGCAGATTTTAGTTCTGTTGGGTATGGCTGAGTCCATGCAGTTGTCGAGGTACTTGTAAACTGCACTGGCATACTGTTCAGCATATTTGTCTGCATTCTCTGAAGGGGCGGTGGTGTGTAGCTACTGATACCCTCCCTTAGAAGATTGTGTTCAATTTTTGAGATGTAGACGTCAGACGAACAGAACCTGTTTAGCAGGTTTTCCATCACTGCATCCCTACATCTGCTCTGGTCCTCAGACAGTTTATGTTGCAATGTTATTATAAGACTACATGTTGGCCATAGCTGTCAAACCATCACAGACTGACATCTGGACAGGTTCATATATAACAGTCAGACACAGACCCACACATGGGCACAGAGTGTTAATATTTCTCTGCCAAATGTAGGCAGCTTGGAAAATGGTTTGATATTAGCTTGCTTTTTCTTATGGGTATGACATCTGCTTCTCCACTGTGTACTATTAATATTTTAACATCAACCTGTATTGTTTTGCAAGTAGTTTAGCAGGCAATTGCAATGTTATGACAAGCAGAACAGATATGTGAGGCATAGTTGTGGTCCTTCTGTGACACCCTATCATTCCAGGGGTATGGCCGATGCCCAGTGACTTGTCAGTACTGACACAGTACGAAGGCAGCCATTTATAACCTGGCACTATGGCACGACACTGACTTTCAAAGACCTGCTGTCTTACTAGGCACTGTGTAGGTTACTCCAAGCTGTGTACTGTCCAGATGTGTGGCCCCCTGTCCCTGAATTGTCCACCTTTCCTGCAGTAATAGATATTGATGTCTGGATGACGTGTACTACTCCTATTATAGGTGTAGCTGACACGCAATATAGTTTGCATGGACAGTCTTGAAACATGGACCCTGTCAACCACAGTACTGTACTTTGGCCACTAAGCCACAACAGCCAACAGTATCAACCATGCATATACATAGCTCACTGACCCATGCATATTGTGGACATGCTACATGTTAGCAAGTTGATTGTGACAGACCTGGGAATGTGTGCTCTGCTGCTATTACTCTACAAACATGAATGTTCCTGCATTGCTATGGGAAGACAGGTGTGTTGGGGGGCGGTGTCATACCTCTCAACTGTACACATTTCCACAGACTGTCCGGATGTTTGCTTTACATTTTGGTTCCATTTAGCATAGTATTGTGCTTGTCTTGGAGAATACTGGCATATCACTACAGACTGAAGGTTAGACAGTTATGACAGACATTTGAGTTTCAGACCTCTTCCCTTCGGAGACTTAAGGCAACTGCAAGACCTGCTGTGATCTCACTGTGTAAGTTTGTCAGTGGACTATTTCATCATTGTCCCTATTTGTGGGTCTTTGCCACACATTTATTTCTGGCTTTTTACAGCTGACTTGCTGTGAGAGACTGAGGTGTGTATGGGACTCCCAACATTGACATCCATGCATGTGACCTATAACCCCACAGTTTGTTAGTCCCCCACATATACTGTAGTGAGTTTTATCATCTAGGGGACTACTGCATATTCTGAGTAAGCCAGCATTTGATGGACATTTCTTGTTGTCCCATATAGCTGTCAGTTGTCTGTTGTTGTCACTGTAGGCCACCCCATTCCCTTGTATACATGCAGCGATACCAAAGATATGCTAGAACAACATAATACAGCCGTAATTTGTTGTTAAGAAGAATGACTTACCTTGTGTCTGCATCAGTTTTGACGACAGTGTTTGAGGGCTGATTCTGTTGGATGCACACAGTACACAGCCTATACATGGTAAGGTACAGGTAGTGTGATGTGTGTGGCATCCTTTTTAAGGTGTGTATGAGTCGGAGAAAGTTGTCAGTCCCTGGGTCCCTAGGGTGTTAGTGTATGTGCTATGCATTTCCTCTTTGCCAAGGCCAGGGTGTACTGGGCATGCCTACATCTGCCTACAGGGAGAGGATGAAGGGGTTTCTCTTCTGAGTCCCCCTGGCCCTGCGGGGACCTTGGCAATGGTGGGGGGCTGTGTCCCCCTTCCCTTTGCTGTTCCTGCTGCAGCTGTTTCCACAGGATCATATCATGTAGCATTGCAGATACTATGAACATGTGTGCACATGTGGCTGGAGAGTACTCCAGGGGTCTACCAGATATGCCAGGGCAGCAGAACGATGACTTGAGCAGCCGAAACACACACTCTACAATGTTTCTAGTTTGTGCATGTGCCTCATTATGGCATTCTTCAGTGTCTGTGTATGCATTTCTGATGGGTGTCATCATCCACAGTTCCAGTGCGTAGCCAATATCCCCATGAGCTGGCCCTATGAGATGTCTCCCCTGGCAAATGCCTGGTATGGCCCTATGAGATGTCTCCCCTGGCAAATGCCTGGTACAGCTGTGAGGTATGCCAGATGTGGGAGTCATGATAACTGCCGGCACACACACTGATGATAATTCCCTGGGCATTGCACATGACCTGGCAGTTGATGGAGTGATAGCCCTTGTGGTTGACGTAGACTCTACCCTCTTCACTGGGTGGTGCTTTGATGTGGACATGAGTGCAGTCTATGGCACTCAGTACTTCTGGGTAGTTTGCTACATGGTGGAAAAGACACATATTGCTGGTCCTCTTCTCAGGGGTACTGGGGAAATAAATGTGCTTACTGGCATGGCTTACCATGACATCCAGAAACTGGTACAGTACTGTGAATGCAAATGCCTGTGAGACCCTGATGATGTCCTCAGTAGGTCTTTGGAAAGTACCTGTAACTAGTATTCTTAAGGCTACACATACCTTTGTTTCGACTGAGATGGGTCCCCTCTGTTGGTTCTGGGTCTGAGGTGAGGGTGGCAGAGCTTGGTGAGTTGCTGAAGTATGTCCCTGTTCACCCTATAGCACTCTACTATCTCCAGCTCATGTAGCCCCTGAAAGGTTACCCTGGGTCTGAACACTCTTTTCCTCCTCAGTCCGGGCCAGTTGTCAGCATCATCCTCATCACCACTCTCATTCTGTAGCACATAGAGATGTAGCAAAGCAGGAGAAGCCCATAACATTTTGTCAGTTAAAATTCTCAAGTGTATACTCCAATGGTGCTGAGTATGTGGGAAAATCAGATTGCAGGGTGTTTGCGTACTTTATACTGGTGTGCTGCAGATGCTGCCCGTATGACTGGCTGACTATGATACATGCCACCTGCCAGCTATATTATTGATGGCTTTGAATGGGTCACTGTGAGTAACAGAGGCCTTATTAGTCATTTCTAGTTGATTACCTTTAGTCTGCTATTTCCTTTTATTTTTTCCCCCATTTCCTCGAGATTTAGGCCTTTAAAACTATTGCAGCTAGTGTGAACATTGCTGAGTAGAAAGGGCTGTCTCCTGGGCATGAACACACCCAGCATTTCTGAAACCAGTTAAGCATAGCTAAGCAGCCTCAGACACACACCCTTGCGTAGCTGTGTTTAGCTGGTTTCAGAAATGCTGAGCAGTGCTTAGTAGTGCACAAATCCACTTAGCTGGGCTGAATGCTGCCTAGAATTAAACTTCTTAGCAATGCTCAAACTGGCTATTAGAGCTAAGCACTGCTAAGCATTGTCAGTTTTCATGTAAAAAAAAAAAATAAAGAATTGGACATTAGTTGCTCATTACTGACATATTATTAAGTGCATATATATTCACGTTACATGATGCCCTATGTGCTTTGATTACATTACTTTGGGGTGTGACTGTATTGTATGGGACACTTGTGTTTACATGGGGGAGTTCACATCATATATCCACTGACACTAGAATTTTGGACCAGCTACACTACCCTGGTTAACAAATGTCAATTACTACATCATTAAATAATATATATATATATATATATATATATATATATATGTAACAATGCTTTCTCATGTAAAATCTGAATGCCCGGTTTTGGTATTAGAACCGTGCACCCACTGCATGCAAAGCCAGAACTCTAACCATAGCTAACTCACCAGTAAGCATTTCAGCTATACAGTTCTATATAGTGTTTTCATGATGTTTAATACTGTTGAGAAAAGCGCAGTAGCGCACAAATCTGGTCAGCTATGCTTAAACGTCACATACAGTGGAAAAAAAACAACCATTTTAAATATATATATATATATATATATATATATATATATATATATGTGTGTGTGTATATGTATATATATATATATATATATATATATGTGTGTGTATATATATATATATATATATATATATATATAGATATATATATATATATATATATATATATATATATATATATATATATATATATATATATATATATATATATATATATATACATATATATATATATATATATATATATATATATATATATATATATATATATCTATATATATATATATATATATGTTCCCTTCACATGGTCAGCATTTCAGAATGTTGACGTTCACATGGCCAAGACCATATGATCGACATTTAGAATGTCGACCATGTGGAACCGGCATCTCCATACAGTGCGGAATGGAAAGATTTCCATCTTCCACACTGTAGTGCGATCTCGGAGTTGGTATATTTAAGTTCCGGGGGTGTGGGGGAAGAGCCCCCTGCTAGCAGCGTAAAGGTAAGTTTTTTTGTGTTTTTTATTTTTTACGTGTATGGTCGACATTTTGAATGTCGATCATATGGTTTTGGCCAGATGAATGTCGACATTCTGAAATGTCGACCATATCAAGTAGATATATATATTTATATCTATAGCTCTATATATATATATATATATATATATATATATATATATATATATATTGGAAAAGCTCACACAGACTCTGCTACACTTTGCTGTGAAAGAAAGGTTGGTTTGCTTTTTATTTGTTGTATTTTGTATTAGTTTATTGCCTTTTTTATATCTTGAGTGCTGTGATTTGTTTTCTTTACTTTGTGTTTTGCTTGTGTTCTGCTTATAACTGCATATTAAAACTTCAAAAGACCCCACAGCTCTGTCTCTTGTGAGTCAGGCAGAAATCCCCCCTACCCTGTCACTGTCATGTTCTTAAATACCACTGTCTTTCTAGTTGCCTGCCTCTTATGTTAATTTGACCATATATCTCATTTCCTCTCTGCCTTCACTGGTTGTGTGAGTAAGCACTAAATTATCATTTTGTGAAATCACCCCCTTCAACTATGTAAATTTATTGGCCATTCTAGTGTATTCCATAGTACTGGAATACAAAAGTGATCACCCCTTTCAATCTATCTTGCTGTTTTAAAAATAGTGACTCTCCACTAAAACTTAACTTTTTAGACAGGTAAAACTTAAGTTACCTACTTTCACATCTAACTTCTCTAGTGCACACTGCAGTGTTTAGGATAAACTATTTTTTTTCATCTTACCTTTAAGCATCCTTGTGACTAGCACTTGCTCTAATACCTGCTGGAAAGCACTAGGAAGCCTTAAACTGATACAAGCACTCAACTCTCCTTATTAATAAGGAGAAATTAATCATAAGCACTAAACAGCCTATAATTGCAAAGTACCTTGCTAAGGTAAGGGAAAACTTCTCCTGTACTTTAAAAAAAAAAGCACCAAACCAGGCATGTCCAAGGGTCCACTTCCGTTGATTTCTCCTGTCTACCTGGTGAATCTGGGCATACTGGGGAAATGCAGCAATTGCCTCATGTACGCAGACAACCCTGTCCTCCTACCACCCAACACTACAACCTGTGAGAGATGCACTTACATAGCTGAACTGGAAGCAAAGTTCGCTCCACCCGTGATTGTGCTAGACAGTCAAGAGGAGAAGGTAAACACCCGCACTACACCTCAAGCAACACATAGCCCTTCTAAACTCACACCAACACCCACACATAGTAACACTAAATCCACATATGCGGAGGCTCCTAACTGTAACCTGCACAAGCAACAAAGACCTCCAAAGCTGAAACGCAAACAAACACCAATTACAATCAAAGTGTCACATCGCTCACAACACCAGTGTGCCACCCAGCAACAGCCCCTTAGGCAAGACAACATACCTAACACTTTAGTCATTGGTGACTCTATAGTCAGGCACACTGATGTCCACCTCACCAGGCTGAATAAGGAGAAAATTACAGTGAGCTGCCTGTCAGGTGCCAGGATCCGTCATGCACTCAAGTCACTCCACAACAAGTACAAATATGACTCTCCCTGAACTACATGAAAAGAGATATGGAAGAGCTCTCAGATCATGTGGTCCAGGCAGGTATGACCCTAGCCCTGAGTAGCATCCTGCCTTCACCCAGAATGATACCACAATATAAGGACAAAATAATTGACTTCAACAATTGGCTAAGGTTCTGGTGTCATTCAAAGGGGATCCAGTATCTGTCTGCCTGGGACGACATGATTGACAGACCACGATGCTTTGCCAGAGATGGCCTGAACCTGTCGCCCCTGAGATTCAGGATGCTCGCAAAGGCTCTTGCCACCACTATAGTGCCTTTTTTAGGCAAAGTTCAAAGAACAAAACCACCACCATAACAGGTACAAGCATGCAAAATCTGAAGGTAATGCTACTCAATGCTAGAAGTCTAAACCTCAAAATGCACTCTCTCGAGGCACTCCTAAAAATGGAGAACATTGATATCTGTGCAGTAACTGAGACCTGGTTCAAGGCTCCAGATAGCATCCCTGCAATACCAGGCTACAACTCTTACCACACGTTTTGGCTACCAAACCAGGATCGAAACACTAAAAGTGGAGGAGTGTCCATGTTCACCAAGGATATTCACACTACCAGGTTAGTTGCCCAACACAATACGTCTGAAATTCTCCAGGTGCAACTAACACTAGGTAAGACTGCAATCCAGAGTGTAGCTTGCTACAGATCCCCCATCATGCCCCAAGATTCTCACTGCACCTTTCTAAACATACTGGAAAATATTAATATACAACCAAACACCCTAATACTGGGTGATTTCAAATAGCCTGCCATTAACTGGGAAAACTACTCATGTACTAACATCTTTGACCAACGGTTCTGGGAATTCATAAATTCCAATGCCCTGGATCAACTAATCCATAGTCCCACCAGGGACTCCAATAGCCTAGACCTGGTCATTATCAACATGGGAAATCGATGCTCCACACCTATGGTCAACCCCTCATTGGTCAGGTCAGACCATAAGATAATCACCCTTAACATCCACATCCCACCCGCACCCCCCCCCATTAAGGAAACCACCATAAAAAACTTCTCCAAAGCCAACTTCATGCTACTCAAGTCAGAAGTTACAAACTTCATGACACCCCATGCAGATGGGAACTGAAAGTTCGACTGCTGAGTCCCTACACTAAAGCACTGCATGAGCACATCCACTCAAGCATGAATCGTGCCATCCCAAGTAGAACCAAGATGCACTCCTCCAAAAAAGGAAGCCAATCTGGTGGTCCCCTGCCATAAACAAACTTTACAACAAAACGAAGAAACTGTTGCAGAAAAGAGGAAAATCCCAGGATGTGAAAAACTCCCTTACCAGCCTCAGTAAGAAGCTGAAATCCCTCATAAAATCCTCCAAAGCTAGTTACGAAAATAAAATTGCCAAAGATTCCAAAGACATCCACAAGGCATTCTATAACTATGTCAAGAATCTAAATGTCAATGCTCAGATCTGCTCTGAGCTACAACAGAATGGCATTAAATATACTGATTCCAAGGATATTGCCAATATCCTGGCAGATCGATTCCGTGCCAACTTCACCCCCCTCTCACCCCCTAAATGGCCCATCTCAATACCGGAAGAGTGCAAACTTCCGGTAATAATGGCCACACGGGTAAAAAATGCACTCTCCAAAGTTAAGAATACAGCATCCATGGGACAAGATGACATCCCGGGCTGTGTACTACATGAACTACAAAATGAACTGGCACCTCATTTAAGTGTCATGTTTAATCATACCCTCATCTCAGGCTTCATGCCCACTGAGTGGTGCACAGCTACAGTTATCCCACTCCACAAGGGGGGATCCACATTGGATCCCAGGAACTAACGCCCCATCAGTCTGATGAGCCTGATCTGCAAGGCCATGGAACGTTTTATCATGGAACTTATAAACAAAGACATTGGCAACCTTAAAACACTGGACCCCACCCACTTTGGGTTCATGAAGGGCAGATCTTGTCTCCTGAACCTGACTGACTTCTTCGAATTAGTCTCCAGAGCCTTGGACGAGGGTAAGGCAGTCCACACAGCCTATCTGGACCTCACCAAGGTCTTTGACACCATCCCCCACTCTGGAATCATAGATAAACTTACTAAGCTGGGCATTAATCCCTACGTCACTTGCCAACTGGCTTACTGACAGAACCCACACTGTAAAAGTAGCTGACTCCAAATCCAGCACCAGACAAGTGACAAGTGGAGTACCTCATAGTTCAGTCCTGGGACCGCTCTTGTTTGGCATCTACCTCTCTAAAGCACAGGTCAACACTAAGGGACTCTGGTTAACAAAGTTCGCAGATGACTGCGAACTGGGAGCCATTACTGAATCCCCAAATGATGTTGATACTCTACAAAAGGGCCTTACAGAAACAAATGTTTGGTGCCAGAGCCATGGGCTTAAGCTCAGTGCCAAGAAATGTATAGTTATCTCCTTCGGGAAAAAACATGTACCCATGAATTACCACATAGGTGGCAGTACACTAAACACTGAAAGTGTGATAAGAGACTTAGGAACACAGGTGGACAGTGGTCTCACCTTCAATAACCACATCACCACAACAGTCAGGAAATCCTTCTATGTGGCAAACCTCATCACTAAGGGTTTTTCATCCAGAAAAAAAGGAGGTCATTGTCCCACTGTACTCATCCCTCATTAGACCCATTATAGAATACAATGCCCCATTTGGTATGTACCTCTCAAGACATCTGCAACAACTGGAAAGGCCGCAGAAATACCTAACTAAAAGAATCACATGCCTCAAGCAGAAGCCCTATGCTGACCGCCTTAAAAAACTCCAGCTATACTCTGTCGCATATCGTCTACTCCAAGGCGATCTCTGCTTAACATACAAGGCCATGTCAAACCCAGAGCTGTTGGACATGCTACACTTAAAGAAATCCCAATCCCTCAGAGCCACACGCTCTAGGGATCTAAACCTTGTCATCACAATAAACAAAACATGCTGGAGGGATAGGTTCCTGATCCAGAGACTCCCTAGACTCTGGAATAGACTGCCTGTACATGTCAAGCAGAGCACCTCTTTGGTCCTCTTCAAAAGGAACCTTGATGACTGGATGGGAAAAAAGAAAATTCACCCCAGGGATCACGTCAGTCACCTTGCTAGACAGTGGTCCAGGGAAGTAAACAGTGTGGGAAGAAATAGCCAGGGAATTGTTATGGCTAGGCTTGTATAGGCCCTAGGGCCAATAGCCTAGTACCAACCTATGAACCTATATAAAAACTATATCAAATATTAGCATGTCAGTTGCAGGCCACATACTTTTCATGAAACTCCATGGTAATGCAAAACCTGTCATTCTATCAACTTTCAAAGTTTGTAAGAGCAATATTTAAAAACTCTTCCTATTTATGGCATTTTGCCCCACTTTTAGTACTGCCTTTGCCCAGACTTCTTGCTCTGAGAGGTTCAGAGGTGTGTGTTCGAGGACAATATTTTAATGTAAAGTGCCATGCGGCACTTTCACAATGCAGAGCGTGTGTTACAGTTTCTGTCACACACCCCCTGCATTTCATTCCATTCGCAGATCCTCTTTTCAGTGTCTGTGGACACTGAAGGGTTTGTAAGCTGCAATATGCTTACAGAAAGCATGACACACTCCCTTTTCATGTCAGCTGCTTCTTCTGCTTACACCACCACATTACAGCCCCTGCACCGTTAGGTACCTGCGGACACGGTGTCCCATTTTGCTATTCAATAAACTTAGCTCATTTACATACACTTACTTGCTTATACCCTAGTTACACCACTACATCACAGCCTATCTCCTTAGCAACCACTGTTACCTGCCATTGTTATTAGTCTGCATGCTGGCCAGTATAATGTAAAAATTAAGTTTGACATTTATATTGGCTTTTTACTATTTTTTTTATTTTTGACATGATCGCATGTTTGCGCTCCACTTAAACAGCCAAAATCTGCAAAAAAAAAAAAATATTTGATTTTAAATATTTTGCAACATGTTTGCATGCCAATAGCCATAGTTTTGGCCATTAGCATGCCTAATGCACATAATACATGCTTTACATTTAGTTGTCACAGCCCCATTTTTATTTTTGCAGTCCTGTACATGGTTACTAACTGCATGCATTTCTACTGCATAAACGACATCTACATGGATGCCTGTCTGCTTGCTGGATCACAAATTCACCTCATCTGCATGGTTTTCAACAACAAATGAGGTGACTTGCATTATTCCATTGCTTCCATGCCAGAATAGGGCTGGGAGACTCGTGCATGCCCCCAGTCTTGTTCAAAGGTTCATAGATGTGTACTAGGCTAATTGTCCTGGAGCCTTTACAAGCCTAGTCTATAGAATTACCCTGGCATCATGCCATCTGACCTTAGTTCAAAGTACCTCTGTTCAGTAGAGCCACTGGAGTGATCCCCAGGGTGAATTTTCTATTTCCCATCCACTCATCAAGATTTCTCTTGAAGAGGACCAGTAAGGTGCTCTCTTTGACATGTATGGGAAGTCTATTCCATAGCATAGGTAGTCTCTGGGTTATGAACTTGTCCCTCCAGCATGTTCTGTTGATTGTGGTAATGAGGTTGAAGTCTCTGGAGC
This sequence comes from Protopterus annectens, assembly GCF_019279795.1. Taxonomy (NCBI): domain Eukaryota; kingdom Metazoa; phylum Chordata; order Ceratodontiformes; family Protopteridae; genus Protopterus; species Protopterus annectens. Next base: position 1,166,951,903 of record NC_056741.1, on the reverse strand, counting down.
ATGTGGTGTGGAGCAATTGGGATTTCTTTAGATGCAGCATTTCTAACAGAGCTGGGTCAGACATAGCTTTGTAAGTCAAGCAGAGATCGCCTCTAAGTAGGCGATATGAGACAGGGAGTAGTTGGAGTTTTTTGAGTCTGTCAATGTAGAATAAGTGTTTAAGGCCTAGAATCCTCTTTGTGAGGTACTTTTGTAGCCTCTCAAGTTGCTGCAGGTATCTAGTGAGGTATATGCCAAATGGGGCATTGTACTCGATGATTGGCCTAATGAGGGAAGAGTAGAGGGAGACAATGACCTCTTTCATCCTGGATGCAAAACCCTTTGTAATAAGATGTGCCACATAGAAGAACTTTCTGACCACAGTGGCAATGTGGTGGTCAAAAGAAAGTTTGCAGTCAACCTGTGTTCGCAGATCTCTTATAACACCTTCTGTGTTCAGTGGACTACCACTGATGTGATAATTCATGGGATCTGGGTTTTTCCCAAAGAGCATGACAACACATTTTTTTGGCACTGAGTTTAAGGCCATGGTTCTGAAACCAGTCGTTGGTCTCAGCAAGGCCTTTCTGTAGAATGTCAGCATCACTTGGGGAGTTAATAATGGCTCCCAACTTGCAATCATCTGCAAACTTTGTCAGCCAGAGTCCATTCATGTTGGCCTGGACTTTTGAGAAGTAGATATCAAACAGGAGTGGACCCAGGACCAATCTCTGTGGAACTCCACTCGTGACTGGTCGGCAGTCTGACTTGGAGTCAGCTACTTTCACATTGTGGGCTCTATCTCTGAGTCAGTTTGCAACCCACCTAGTGATATAGGGGTTGATGCCTAGCTTACTGAGTTTTTCTGAGATTAGTGAGTGGGGAATGGTATCAAAGGCCTTGGCCATATCAAGGTAGGCTGTATGAACCATCTTGCCTTCATCCACAACTCTGGTGACTGACTCATAGAAATCGACCAAGTTGAGCAGGCATGATCTACCCTTCACAAAAGCAAACTGTGTGGGATCCAGAGTTTGGAGATTCCCTATATCCTTGTTTATTAGGTCCATGATGATGCTTTCCATAGCTTTGCATATCAGACTTGTCAGGCTAATGGGGTAATAGTTCCCAGGGTCTGTAGTCGCTCCTCCTATGTGGAGAGGGATGACTGTAGCAGTGCGCCATTCAGTAGGGACAGAGCCTGAGGTGATGCTGTGATTGAAAACGGCATGCAGGTGAGGTGCCAGTTCACTCTATAGTTCATATAGACCACAGCCAGGGATATTGTCAGGTCCGATAGAAGCTGTATTCTTGGGCTTAGACATTGCTGTTTTAACCTGTGCAGCAGTAATACTGGGTGCCTGACAATCAACTGGTATTGTGATTGGTCCTTTGGGGGGGGGGTAAAGTTGACACTGAATCTGTCGGCCAGTATATTGGCAATATCTGTTGGCTTGGTATAGGAGGTACCATTGTACAGTAGCTCTGAGCAAATCTGGGTATTGCCATGGAGATTCTTTACATAACTATAGAAGGCCTTGTGGTTCTCTTTACTTTCTGCTGCAATTCTGTTTTCATAGCTAGCTTTACAGGATTTGATGAGGGATCTCAACTTTTTGTTGAGGCTGATAAGGGAGTTTTTCCAGTCTTGGGACTTCACCTTATTCTGCATCAATTTCTTCCTTCTGTTGTAGAGTTTTTTATGGCAGGGGACTACCAGACTGGCTTCTTTATTTTGGAGGAGAGCATCTTGGTTCTATTGGGTATAGAGAGATCCATGCATTTGTGTATGTGTTCACACAGTGCATTGGTGTATGATTTGGCAGTCATGCAAGTATTCTCCATTTGCATGGGTGCCGTGAAGTTAGCCTTTTCTGTTTTTAGGAGCCCAAAGTTAGCTTTGGACAAGTTTTTATGGTGATTATCTTTGGGGGGGGGGGGGGGTGGGAGGGATGTGGATTTCAAAGTGATTATTCTGTGGTCAGATCTAACCAGGGAGGAGTTGACTATTGGTGTAGAGCAACAGTCACCCATGTTAGTAATGACCAGGTCAAGGATGTTGCTACCTCTAGAGGGGGTAAGAACGAGCTAGTCCAGAGCATTGGATTTAATGAATTCCAGGAAATGTTAGGCAAGTGTATTGGTACATGAGTAGTTTTCCCAGTTAATGGAGGGGTTGTTGAAGTCACCCAGTATGAGAGTTTAGGTTGGACCCTAATATTCTCCAAGGTGCTTAGGAACATGGAGTGTGAGTCCTGGGACATGGTTGGGGAACTATAACAGGCAATGACCTGAATCACTGTCTTACCCAATGTTGGCTGCACCTGATGCATTATCTTGGGCTACCAGTCTAGAGGTGTGCACATCCTTTATGAATATGGAAACACCACCGCCTTTGGAGCTTCGGTCCAAGTTCTGGGGCCGAAAGGTGTGGAATGAGTTATAGCCTGGTAGTGCAGAGGTGCTTCCTGCTGCCTTGAACCAGGTCTCTGTTACAGCACAAATGTCAATGTTCTCCATTTTAAGGAGTGCTTCGAGTGAGTGCATTTTGAGATTTAGACTTCTAGCATTGAGCAGCATGACCCTCGTATTGCATTTGTTTGTAGCTGTTACAGTGGTAATTTGGTCTTTGGAATATTGCCTAAAAAGTCACTATAGGGGTGGCAAGAGCCTTGGCCAGTATCCAGAAGGCCATGGGGTGACAGATGCAGGTCATCTTTGGCAAAGCACCAAGGTCTGTCAGTCATGTCACCCTAGGCAGATACTGGATCCCCTTAGAATGACACCAGAAACTTAGCCAGTTGTTGAAATCAATAATTTTGTGCTTGTACTATGGTATCAATCTGGGTGATGGTAGGATGCTGCTCAGGGCTAGGGTCATACCCGTCTGGGCTACATAATCTGAGAGCTCCTCCATGTCTCTTTTCATGTAGTCCAGGGAGGTATGTCTCAGGTCATTTACACCCACATGTACAATGACAGAGTCATATTTGTACCTGTTGTTGAGGGACCTGAGTGCATGTGTTATGTGGTGGATCCTGGCACCTGACAGGCAGCTGACTGTAACTTCTCCTTATTCAATCTAGTGAGCGGGACATCAGTGTGCCTCACTATCGAGTCACCTTTGGCTAATTTGCTGGGCATGTTGTTTTGCCTTAGTGGCTTTGGTTGAGTGGCATGCTGTTTAAGAGAGTTATGTGTCTCATCATTAGTATTCTGTTGTGGTGGTCAAGTGTGTTTCTGTCTTGGATGTCTCTGCTGTTTGGGTAAATTTTTATTGAGGGCCTCCATGAAGGTGGGTGTGTGGTTTGTGATTTTTTGTGACGGCAGTGCTGGTGTGAGTTCTGGAGGGCTATGTGTTCCATGTGGTGTGGTGCAAGTGTTGACCTTCTCCTCTTGACCATCTGTTCTGGTCTTGGCTGGAGAGTGCGTGGCTTTCAGTTTGGCTATACAAGTGCATCTCTCACAAGTCTGAGTGTTGGGAGGTAAGAGGAGAGAGTTGTTGGTGTACATGAGGCAGTTGCTACATTGCCTCAGGATGCCCAAGTTCACCAGGCTAATAGGAGAAAGCACAGGGAACTGACCTTTAGACATGCTGGAGGGGTGGGCATTAATAATAAGTACTGGAGCTGTTTCCTTGTAGAACGTTTAATGCTGATAGTACTTTTGTGTGCTACAATAATTGCTACAAGAAGTCTGGTATGGTAGACTAATAAGCTAGTAAAAGTGTAGGAGAGGAGAGAACTAGCAGATCTAAGGGAAACATTGAAGAGCAGGCTTTACAATGTCTCAGAAGCTTACAAATAATCCTGGATACAGCAAATCTGTATCTGGACTAGACTAGTTACAGGAAAGGCAGGAAATAAACGAGAACGTCGGCTTTTAAACCAGAAAGTTAAAAGAGATGGAAAAACTGCCCAAACGGCCAAAAAACTACAAATTCTGGGCCAGAAACCACTCTTCTTGTGGTAGATAGGCTACCTAGTGCTTACCACTCCCACTGATAAGCTAGAAGGCTTCCCTCCAACACAGAAAGGCTTGGGGGGCTCAGAAGTTTGTCCTTGTTGGGTGAACCAGCTACTCCCTGTATCCTGGACTTTTTCTGGCAATTACAGGCAATGGGGCTCCAAACATCTGAGTTTTGGTCCAGGGAACATCTTACTTTGGCCAACTCTTTCACTACCCCTTCCCTCTGTGGCTGCATGGTATGGTCCTGCGGGCATGCAATGTGGTATCCATGGCATATTACCACACCTCTGCAGCAGCTTAGCCAAGCTATACTGACCCTCACTAACCACACCTTCCCTGGCTATGTTACCAGTCGTCATCAGTGATTGTCATTCGGAGACACCCACTAACCACCCTTCCTCATAGGTGGGCATGCCCATCCATCCCTGCCACTCCATCAATCACCCGGGACACTAATCAAATCCGGGTCACCTGGGTCATAGTCAGGGCTTTATCCCTCTATGGCACTACAGTGGCTATAGGACTGGCAATACTTACTGACTGTAATAATGAGTAATTTACCAGAAAAACAAAAATGTTACGAATGACAAGGTAAAATTTTAAATCAAAATCAGAGACATTCTGCAAAAATAGGGGTAGTTGAGAGGTATGTGCCACTCAGAAAGGAATGTCTCATCATAATAATACATTCCAGGGTCTGAATAATTTTTTAGTGGTACAGGACCCTGAAGTACTGCCTGAGTGACTTACTGTCATACAGTATTACTACCTCATGCAGGTGGAAGGATTCAAACCCTGTACCTTTGACTACAAGAAGAAATCTGATAACAGCACAGAGCCTTAAGTGCCAGATAACTCTAATCCACTTAAAAAATTAACAAAACAACAGGTCTTGCATGAACATGCATTTCCTGAACAATAAGAACAGCAAAACTTTAATAATTGACATTGGTTGACTGTAAAAAAAAATGTTAGTGAAGGTGTGGCAGCTGATGTGGAAGATTAAGGCTCCACGCTCTTAATGAGTTTTCTTTTGTAGTTAAAGTTACATGGTTTGATTCTTTCTACCTCCATTTGCCTAATGTGTGACTTTGAGTAAGTTACTTAACCCGAGAGTACTGCTGGGTTTATCTAGTCAAGAAATAAAATTTGTGTACGTTTTATGAAATGTCAGTGATTGGCATTATATAATTTTCGCTTACTTACCATAGGTAGAGATAGTAAACACACACACACACACACACACACACACACACACACACACACACACACACACACACACACACACACATGCCACCTGTGAGGACACAACCCCTGCCACATTGCAGGGAGTTTCAAAGAAAAAAAATAGTCTGGGTAAGGAAGGATATGCAAATACTAGTCCCAAGAAGGAGGAATCCTGATGGCAGATCACCAGATGTTACACAGCTGTGTTCTTTGTATGTATATATGTAGGTAGTAGTGACAGGAAATAGATGTAATCAGATTTATGTACCAGTCTGCTGTACCAATACCTAAGTACTTAACGTACTAAACCATAGACTCATATTGACAGCCATCACTGTTGCATAGATGAGAAAAGCTTTGATTACAGTGCAGGTGACCCAGGTTCAGTTAGTGACTCTGGCATCTTAGATGCTGAGAAAGCTTTATTTATTTGTGTGCATTATATGTTGACTGTCATACCACCACAGTAGTTAGGAAAGCCATCTGCCTGGCGTTTTGATTTTCAAAGACTTTTTCTCTAGATTTAAAGAAGACCCTATTCCCATTTTCCCTTTACTCATATCTCATCAAATCCATTACTAAACATAATGCCCATATTGGCATGTATTCATCTAAACATATAACTCAGTGTGAGAGACCCCAGAGGTTCCTAACTAAAAAAAGAAAAAAAAAAAAAAACAAATCATGACAGACTAGAAGCCCTCTGTTATACTTAATTTCTTACAGATTCCTTTGTGGGGATCTTTGCCTAGCCTTTCAAGCCAATGAAGGTTTAAATCTACTTTTCCCCTTTTTTCCCCGTCACAGAACAAATGATTTCTCAAATATCAGGTTAAAAGAATTAAATCTTCATCAACAAATAAATAAGACATGTTGGCGTGATAGGTTCATATTGCATATTATACCCCACCTGTGGAACAAACTTCTGATACACATCAATCAGAGTAGCACCCTTACCACCTTCAAGGTAAGCCTATATAATTGGATGGGTAGCTAAAAATTCTCTCCAGGTCTATCCTGTATTGCCCTCCTTGAGGCTGGGGAGCGATACACAATTTCTCTCTAGAGAGGTTATATCACATCATTTTGGTAAAAAGTATAGTTTAAAAAGTAGGTTCTCACATTTAAGGGAGAGATCATTCTTGAAGAGCAAGATTAGCTTATTTGAGTAGACTAGGTTATAAAAAAGACTAAGGCAGAAAAGTGGTATTAGACAAAAGCCTTAACATTTTGAAAGAACAAATAGCAACTCAATGTTTTTTTAGTACAAGTTATAAGAATGCAGAAATTCCTTGTGACTGGATAACAGCTTTTATTTGTCTATTTTTTAAGAACAGGAGATATCCCCAAAATAGGGACTGTTATAGATCAGTTCATTTACAATGTAACATAATTAAAACAATGGAAATGTGAGGACTTATAAAGCTATTAGAAGAGTTAGATATAGTTGGACAACAAAAATATCTTACAGAACACCTATTCCAAAATAAATCGGTCAACACGAAACTTGATGAAATGGGTTTGTGAATGGTAACAGACAGGACTTGGCATGTTGAAGTTGATGAGTCAAGTTCCTTAGGAGGTCTGTCTTGGGCTATACCTATATGGCTTACATTTGATGGCCATTCACTTTAATACTTTCTACTGCCTTTATGCAGGTGATCCAAACTTTAGACAGATTGCTATTTGTGAAGAAGATCACAACATCTTGAGAGTTTATTAGAAAGTTAAACAAGCGACCCACATCTAAAATAGACTATTAATAAAGAAGTGACTAACCACATTTATTTTGGTAAAGTAAAATGTAAAAAAAAACAGTACCATTTATTGAATAGTTATAGTGCCTGTACATACCTGCAAATACCTTGGTATCATGAGACACAAGAATTTAAATTTCAAGATGTAGAGAGACAACTTAGTTATAGATTAAAATAAATGAACAGGATGAATCAGAAAGCATAGTAAATCAAAAAGGAAATATATAAAAAGTAATTACTGTGGTCTGACAAGCCAACACTTCAAAATGGTTATATTTTTGGGGTCACATTTTCCAAAGGCATATCAAAAGAAAGCAGAAGCAGTACAAATGCAAGTCAGTCAAAATAAGTGGAAAGACTGTATTATGAAAAATTACTAATCCACTTCAGTTCAGTCTTCCAATGTCTGGAGGGTGACCTTATCTAATTTTATAAAGCTACCAAAAAGTGTTATGTGACAATGTCTAGATCTGTGTAAGAGAGTAGATATATATTTGATATCAAGCTAAAAACTGCTTTTCCTAGACCAGACTGGATAGTAAATTGCCTTTACAAAAGAGTTGCTTGGCTATGGAGTGCCATTCCTGAGGAAATAATATTAAGGAAAGATGTTCACAATTTCAAAAAAAAAAAAAAAAAAAAAAAAAACAATAGGCATACATGATAAATTAATTTGTTACAGGTTTTAAGCAAGCAAATAAGTAATTTGTCAAGACGTTACATTGTATTGTGCTCCATTACATAGAATCTGGAAGTGCAAGATGCATTCTTTAAGTACATCTGGTGTTCTGCCAATATTTATTTCATTTGTAACTTGAAAAGTAAAAGCTTTTACTATAGCTCAGAGTCCATTCCACTTGGGGTGCATTCTGCATCTAATAAGAGAATAAAGGACAACCATTGCCATCAGATGATGTTTGTTGTGAGGAGGGGCAAAAGGACATTACTTCATAGCTGCATATATCTGCATTGAAACCAACACTAGTAGTAACCAGGTCACAGCCAATAGTCAAATCACCACTACTCATCATTTTAGCAAACCTTGCTTAATTCCCCTCATGCGTTTTGCAATGTGTAGTCCTACTGTTGCTGTTTGTGCAACCAAGCACTGGACTGAATTAAAATTTGGATGTAATCATCCTAGTGTATACTACATTGCATTTTAATTTAGTGCATTATTTAGAGACCATTGCCTAGAAATTACTCTGGTGGGTACACTCCTATCCCATTCAGTGTTGCTGCTTGGCAACTGCTCTCCTTTTACAGGCCACAGCTGTTGTGTCAAGTGTCTAGTGTATTGTATACTGTATTGACTGTATTGTTTAGGGACAAGAAATTGCTCTAGTAGGTACCTGTCATCCCATTTAGGGTTAATAGTCTATGACTGGACTGCATTTACAGGCTATAGCTATCATTGCTAGTGCCCAGTGGCTGCTCTGTGGTGTCCACAAGTATTTTGAGTTATGTAAACATTGTTGGCTCTACGAATTAGCAAAAAAGGCTGACAGTTATATCCTCAGGAATGATGATCATTCTATGTTGAATAAATCCTACCTATTGTGTTCCGTAATGAGTATCTCTGACCTGTAAATTTAGTTATACGGTATTCTCAGTTCAGTTTTAGTACTTAGTGTTCATTTTGTGGTGCAAATTAAAGTTACAGTGATGAGTGCCTAGCAACTTTTTGCAAATGATGTTTGGTGCTAAGTATTCAGTCTGTCTTTTCAGCCCTGGTGAAATTTGTATGCTTTAGTCCACCTAAATGGCTATACAGCCAATATTAATTGTGAAGTCCTACTCCTGGTTCTTATAGAGCATAATCTCCATTATTATGTCACTCAGACTGCAGCTGTTGTACCTCTGTTAACATTGTAATTCTAAGCTGCACTAGTTAGTTCAAATGCCTTTCCATCTATTATTTATGGAGTGCATGTTGAACATGGTTCAGTGGGCTTTGTTAATTCCTGTAATTTTAGACTGAAGCTTCTGTTGTTGTTTCATGGCTAAGGCACACTTTATTACAAAGCTATGTTATATAATTTTAGTAATAGGCTACATTATATAACTTAGAGGCATGCACTGAAGAGTCTATATTATAATCGCGAAAGCCGAACGTATTTCTGGAAGCAATAGCGCCATACAGGTAACGTAAACATAACTGAAAAAAAATAATGTAAAACACTTTTACAAATGTTTTTGCAGGGGGGCAAGCCCCCATGCACCCCCCTACTTAAATATACCAACTCTGAGACCACACTACAATGGGGAAAAGGATTTATTTCCTCATCACCACGATCACCCTGCTGGCCAAGGAAATACATTCGGCGTTCTGAATTTCGCAATTTTCATACTTTGCTGATTTAGTACTTCGACATTTATGTGTCGATGTACTTGTATTCATGACAGTCAGCTTTCGTGATTATAATATAGACCCTGCACTGAATAACATGTTTCTTGTCTGAGGTTTATTTTACAGAACATCATATATTGCTGAAGTTAAGGCTTTCAGTTTATGGTAGCAGTCCACTAGAAGATATGTTGAATGTGGAAATTAAAAAAACAATAATCTTATAGAGTTCAATTTAGTGTTGCAGTTTGCTAGGATATCCGATTAAACTGAACGTTTGATGTTACATCCACCAATTCATAGCTGCTTAAATGTCAGAACTTGGTCATTCTACTTATACAGTATTTTAAACAGGTAGTCCAAATGGGTTCACCTAGTTTCAGAGGTCCACAATTCATTCTGCTGTTCCACTAAGACAGGCATCAGGCTGGGCCCTCATGTAAGTTGCAGTTAAAACACCTTTTTAGCAACTACACAACTATAGGTTTAAGAAAGTTATACTTGTTCATTGCCAGTTAAATCTTCATATTGAAAAAAATGTGATGCGTGGCTAATGTAAAAATATTTACTCAGTTAGTCATAAGCCTTATCTTGCTTAGCTACCTATACTGTCCTACTTAAAGTAGCCAGATGGTAATTGCTTTCCTCATTAACTAAATTCCTTCACTTGCTTAACTGTTCTACTTTGTTTGCTGCTGTCTCTTATATCCTAGTCTCTTAGCCCTTACCTGTTGTTCTCACTCTTAGAGGACTTGTTCTCGAGGTTGCCTTCCTTACTCCGTCTGTCCCTGTTTACAGTAGGTATCATCTGAAATCTCTTCACTCTTCTGAATTTTAGCCCTATGCTTTGCTTAGAATATTAACTCCTGGATAGCATTCCCTGCCATATCTCAGCATTCAAAGATCTAGCTCTCTGCCCTTTCCTCTTTTGGGATGCTTTCTGAGTCTGTTTTCCCCAAGGACATTTGTTGCCATTTGGGGCTCTCAAAACATTTTTTCTGATTTTTTTGTACTAACTTAGGGGAAGCGTGCCCCATTCCACCCCATGTTATTTAAAGTTATACTTAACCTAACAAATCCTACACTCTACATCATCAACAGTTAACCAGTGTGAGCTACACATACCCCTTTTCCAAACTGATCTTAACCAATATGGTTCCCGTTGTAAGCACTGGTCATAAATCGCTCTGCTGGCCTTCCACCATCCTCTTATCATCACAAAGCAGATCTAGCAGGCCTGCCCTCTATTCAACAATTAAACAACTCCCAGCAATTGAAACTAACCCACACAGAAATCTTTCCATGTGCACTACACCTAACTTGTTCTCTTATATTGACATATTGACTTCAACACTCAGTCTGCATTAATCATTATTATGCTCTACAATATACTATAAGACATAGCTGAAGCTTTATTTCCAGTACCTGTCTTTAGCTTTAGCTTACATTCTGACAGACATTAACTCATCAATGACAGCACCTGTTAAGCTAGTGGAATGACAGGTCTTACATTTCCAAAACACTATCCTTTTCTTCACCAACTCCAAGGCAAATAATGTTTTCGCTCTTGTACAATTATACTGTAAACACTTACTACTAATTGTACTACATTTCTCTTTTACTGACTGTACTTCAATCATTTTTTCTTTGCACATCATTTTAAAGCAGTTGCCACAGATAACCAGTTATCATAGATAAGCTGTCTCCTTTTCCCTTTCTTTGAACTCCACTTCCTGCACTAGAACCAACCTCTAGACAGCCTATGTAATAGATATGTTCTTCCCTTTTCTCCTTTCTTCCACGCTTTAACCTTCTTTTGGGTCTTTGCTATGTTCGCACTGTGTTGTCCTCTGTGCTATAATTCCAACAGTTTATGTGGTAGAAAGTCAGTACAAACTGACCTCTGCACTCAGCCTAGGTGGCATACGTACTGAATGTTTTCTACTTTTCCAGTTACCCCTCACATCATAGCCTTACATCAGATAGGGTGCACTTTCATTATATATATTCTAAAGACTCCACAGTCTAGACTTCTACTCTGTCTTGGTGACAAATAGATTGCATCGCTTAACTATTAGCACAGCCTTCACAGTGGATAAGCTGATCTCCTTTTCTTATCAGGTACTTTTACTTTACTGCTTACTTCTACTCCAACAGTCTAGGCAGTAGTTAGATTGTACAACTTAACCTATACAGAACCCTGTGTGGCAGATGGCCTGATATCCTTTACTTCTTAACAGGCCTATTTACTTTATTGCCTTGGGGAAGACAGGCTGTACTTTCATTTCATGCCCAGGTCAGCATCTTTACTACTACTCCAACAGCCTAGATAGCGGATAGCCTGTGGTCCTTCTACTCTTATCTTGTCATTTTATCTTATTGCCTAGATAGCATGTAGGCTGTGCTTTCATTCCATTTCCAAACACAGCCTTTGTAGCTGAACATGTGTATCTTTTCTCTATGCTAGCCAGGTCTCTTACCTTTAAATTGAATCAGATAGACTGCATTTACAGCTTAGGTGGCAGTTAGGCTGGGCTGTTTCTTTTGTAGATTTACAATTACATACTAGGCTAGCTGCCCTTGTGGGATATTTTAAGCCTAGCTGGTTTCCCTTTTTGTGCTCAAAATAATATATCCAATTTGGTTATAGATTGGCCTTACTGATTTCATGGATGATAATTATATATTACCCCTAATGAGAATAACTGAGACCATACCATAGATAGTTTGAGTCCCATGCATAGCATAAAGCATTTAGGAGCTGCTTCTGTCCACTAGTATTATAGGGGCAGTCTTGGGGTAAATGTTTTGTTTCCCTTCCATAGATCTATGTTGCACTGGAATATGAGCACAGATGGACTTTGTTTTAAGTGGGTGGGGAGTCTGTTCCACAGCAGTGATATCCTCTGCTAGATATACCTGTCCCTCCAAACTGTACTCACCTTACCTTATTCATGTTACTCACCTTTCCACCTCCTGTAAATATGCTGAAAAAGACCAAGCCTCAATGTCCATTATACCAACTCTGTCACCTTACAGGCAACCTGCTGCATCTTCTGCTACACTTCTGTCATGTTAACTATCTCCGTTCACTCTCTAACTCAGCCTTTACGATTTTAACTTTGACAAACTTGCAGACCTATCATAATACCAATACTTAAACACCTAAATTAGTATGCTGTCTTGTTATCCTGTAACTTTAGCCTTTGGTCAGTTCATTACCGAAATCTTGCCTCTTTCTCATCCATGTCAGAAATCCTCCAACCCTACACATGGCCTGCACTGGCAAATAAGAATACACAGTCTAATTATGGGTGCCAGCAATAAACTCCCTAGGAAACAATTTATCCTGCAAATCATAGTGCTACAGAGGTCATCAAACCCCACCCCAAAAGTCATGCATCTTCTCTAAAGCCTCTACCATCTCCTAATCTAAGGTATATGTTCAGGAGATAGTCAGTAAACTCAGGATCAATTACACAATCCAGTCACCTATCATATCAAAAATAAAGGCCTTAAAATTTATTTTCTTATTACATGTACTGTTAATTATAACAATCCTGAAACATGGCTGCTATCAGAAAATCCTGATATTCTTGCTATAGCCAAAATTTGGATGAAGGATGATTGTTAACTCTCTAATTTTATACAATATAACTACTTTTTTTATAAGGACAATAGAGCAGATCTGAGGTCTGGTGGCAGGTCCTCAATTCAAATTAAAAGGAATACTTCAGATATTATGACTTGCATTAATTCTCATGCTATAGATTACAGAGTTCCAGTTGGGTAATGTCTCTTATTACATTAGATGGATATACTTACATGTGAATTGCAGCAGATTATATTGTTTCACCCTCCACTGTCTCTATTTTACACAGTATACTACAAAATATGTTTCCTAGATGTGTACATAATAATACAGCTCTTGGTGACTTCAACATAGGTTCTCAGGTTCATAGAAGCTTACTAGGCTGACAGCCCTAGAGCCCTTACAAGCCTAGCCATATTTATCCGGGTCACCACATTTCTCAGTGGTTAGGTGAGTGAAGTTCATCGAGGTAAGAGTCTATGGTAACTAATACTGACCGCCTCCATCCATGTGGGTTATAGGTGCTACCCCAGAAGTGAATTTGCAGTCACTCATCCATTGATCTAGGTTGCGTTTGAAGAGGGTCAGGGAGGGGCTCTGTTTCACATGAATTGGAAGTTTGTTCCAGAGAAGTGTCAGTCTTTGGGAGATGTATATCTCTCTACAGCATGATTTGTTCATGTCAGAGGCTAGGTTAAGATCCTAGAGCGAGTGCCCATAATGTAGTTTGATTTACGAATGTGTAGCATTTCCATCAATGCAGGGTCATAGACTGCCCTGTAAGTCAGGCACAGGTCACACCTTAGCAGTCTGTAGAAAATTAATGCAATCACCTGCGTGAGAACAGCCTTCTTGTTTTCCAACACCAAAGGTGAGGGTACTACCAATTGCGCCACTTCACCATCCTAAATTGACAGCATGGGTATAGAACCCATACCTATATGGAGAGCAGTCATTACATGTTCTTAATTATCCAGATGGGATAATTGTCAGAACATTAATTCTGTTGATAAAAATTCTTTCTTCCACAGAACTAAACACTGCTGCAATTTAGTATGGCCCAAGTAATACAGGCCCCTACTCAAGCCAGTGCAAGAAGTGGCTTTAACTTCACACCTGCCCTAATAATAACCAACATACAAAATAGGTGGTGCCTTCGCAATGAAACACTGCCCAGAGCTGTAAGTGAGCACTCACCTTATTAAATCTATTTGGTGATTCAAAACATATTAATAACCACCTAAAGTAATTGAAGGATGAGCTTTCCCTAACAATAAGTCACCAAATTTCAACATTCTAGTCAGTGCTGTAGATATGTCCCCACTGTATGTCATAACTAACCCCACCACTTCTTTAGACTTTCTCACACTAAACCAGACCATGATTCAGAATACACTGTATCCCTGTCCAAACAGAAGGCTTAGATCACAGAGTTGCACATGGCTTTCAGTGGATATTAAAAGATAACTAGAGCCTGAGATTTTGCCTAGAAGAACTGGATGATGAACCTTCACAATACTGAGCTACACCAACATTTTCTGATTCTAAGAAAAGGAACAAGAATTGTAACTAGTACTGCAAAGCCCTGTTCCTTAGACATAAACAAGAAGCAACATTGTTTAAATCCACTTTCTTTTGGAAAGAAATAAAAAAACGTATCAGGGATATTATATAACTTTCCATTAACCAAAAGTGAATCAACAACATTGAAATACTCTACCTTTGCTAATAACTAGGCCACCTTCTATAGTCCCCTGTAACTGACATAACTAGAGGTTTTCCAAATATATACAACCCCACCAACAAAGAACAGGAACCTTCATCCCAAGATTTATACCCTTTAGTCTCTTAAGCAGCACCCCTTCACTTCAATGAAATTTGAGCAAAACAGACAACAAAAGTCCCTTCTACTGAAAACTTAACAATACAGGATCCCGATCCTTTAAACTTTATCCCATCTTCCTAGGATTTGCAGATGAAAAATAAATAATCCCCTATATCATATTTAAGGCCTCTCTCTTTCTCTGTTAGGAGACACTACCCTCTGCGTTCAAGCATTCAGTTATAACCCCATTTTCTAAAAGCATTTCTCCTAATGGACTGATTGATTGCAGACCTATTCTAACCTATCCCTATTATCAAACCACTTGGAAAAACATTTGTACAAACAACTACTAAACCACGTTAACAGTTTTGGCACATTATATGTTGCATGGCATTGCTTTCACAACTCCTTCAGTATTTTCTCAGCCCTGATAATGTCCATTAAGGTCATTTATTACACCTTGACTTAGGGACTCTCTACTGCAGGTCTCTTGTAGACATAACAAGGGCCTTCAAAACAGTCGCCCACAGCCTTCATCTCAATAAACTCAAAAGACTCAACTTTAATGATAGCGCTATTTCCTAGTTTCACAACTAGCTGTAAGACAGAACGTACCCAGTGCATAGCAGTGTCTCATCCTCTATAATCTTCTTCTTCTTCTTTTGGCTTTTCCCGTTTAGGTGTTGCCACAGCGGAACTCTGGTCAGCTAATGATTGGCAGTTGATTTTTACGTACCGGCTTGCCAGGCCTGATGCACAACCTTCAACGAAGGTACGCCCATTCACGCATGTCTCCATGCAGAAGATTCTCTAGCTGAGATTCAAACTGGACAGCATCTTACTGTGAGGCAAACTTAACACATGTACAACAAGGTTTTGTTCTAGGTCTTCTGCTTTTCTCCATCTTTGCAGTTATCTCCCTAATACTACCAAATCTTAAATTAATAATGAATGCAGATGATATGCTACTACTGCAGTCCAGTATAAACCATGCTGACCTGCACATTAAGTTACAGGACAACATCACTTAGTTATAAACCTAGTCCACTATTAACAAGCTGCTAATTATCCCTAAGAAAACTAGTATCATAGTCCTCGCTTCACCCAAAAAAATTACCCTGTATCTCTCCTATTTTATTTATAGATTTTCATGGGAATATGATGCCTAACATCACTTAACAGAGATGCCTAAGCATCATACTTGACATAACTCTCTCCTTTACTAGACTTACAATTATTGTACCTAATAAAGTCATTGATTAATTAAAAGTCTGCTACAAAATCAGTCACCTTCTCTTATCCATTGCTAGCAGGGCCATTGCCAAAAATATGTGAATACCCAAATTGGAATATAGCCTTCCTTTTCTCATTATGCATTAATCACATAATGCTCATAGAATACAGACTGCTGAGAATAAAATCTTTAGACTCATTCTCTTTGCAGACCTCCAGATACACCTCTGCAATTTGCTAAAAATTCCCTATGAATTTCAGTCCCTCATAGATCCACTTTTTTTCTATGTATACTAATTTACAAAGTTCTAAAGTATGGTCACTGCCTCCCTCGAAATGTGAAACTACCTGTACAAGACATACATTCTAAACTCATGTGTACACAGTACAACAATTTCTCTGAGATGCACCCTTCATTTAGAACTGCTGTAGGCTACAGAACATTCTCTAGATTTTGACCTGTTACCTGGAACCACCTGCCTACTGATGTAACAACAGCTGGCAAGCCAATCACAGCAAGCCATCATTTGTCTGAGGTAGATCAGCTCTGACTCATGTTTCAGTGAGGGGAGGGGAAGGTGGAGAACAGGTAGGGTCAGGATAGGTAGGAGGGCTGAGGTGGGCTGGGCTGTCCAGGGGAAGGGTTGAAAAGGCTGGGAAAAAGCAACTCAGTCTCTTCAATCTCTACCAGCTTGTCTGAACAGCTTATCTGTGGATTACTGGTTTGTGTTTGAACTACATGGGTGATCTAAGAACAAGGTAGGGGCCTTTTGTTTGTTTTTGACTTAATCACAGGCTTTAGTGGCATTTATCTGTATAATCTGTACTATGTTTACTTAATAGTATAGGAAGCTTAGGGTATTATGCTTAAAGGCATGCAAGCAGTTTTTCAGCAGATAAGTGGGGGTAATGTTGAATTGATTTGGTGCGTTACAATTTGATTTTGTTTTGCAGGCCTGTATGTTGATGCTACAAGCAAAGGTAGGAATTAAGGTTGTACTTATAAGGTATCAAGTAAAAATTAGAACACCAGAAGGGTTTTGTAAGTACTTAACCAAGGATTTGCACTGACTGACTTAAAGCATAGTTAAAAAAGAGAAATAACTAGGGCACATGCCCCTTGGAAGGCCTGGGGTATACATGAGACACAGGAAGTGTAGTACAAGTTTAAAAAAAAAATTGGTGATACTGTAGTGTACTGGCTCACCGGCAGTTTCGTGCAGGAGTGGGCATGGCCAGGGTGATTGACAAGCCTAAAACCTGGGAAGTGGTAAGGAAATGAGGCATGATTGGCATACTATGTATATTACCCCATGATGACATACATATAATGAATGCAGATGAGCAGCTCAGTACTATACATTCCTGTGATAGTTTAGTTATTTGTTTGTAATGCTAGTGCGCAAGGACCTTCTTTTGCAACTAATCCTATATAAGTAATCCCAGTGAATATAAACAATTGCTTTTTCCCTTTGCTTTTGCAGGGAGCAAGCCCCCCCTGCACCCCCCATGTAGTCGGTTCTTGGAGCTGGTATATTCAAATAGCGGGGGTGTGGGGGGCACAGTGCCCCCACAAGGGGGTACAGGGGGCTTGCCTCCTGCAAAAGCAAAGGGGAAAAAGTAATTGTTTATATTTACTGGGATCTCTTGTACAGTTGATGTATTTGACAACAATTAGTTGTCAATAGTGGTAGAGTCGTTGACAACAATTTGATGGTTATATTCCAGCACTTAATGATTCTTTAAACGGAGTTGAAATTCATCTGTTAAATATAACTGCAATTTATATTTACTGGGATCTCTTGTACAGTTGATGTATTTGACAACAATTAGTTGTCAATAGTTGTAGATTAGTTGACTCATCAAAACGTCAACCACCTGAGGCGGGGTTAGGGCGGCGCTTGCTACTGCACATCTGGTTAGCCAGTACACTACAATATCACCAATAAATTATACACAGAGGTGATATGGTTGAGGCTTAGTTGCAAGCAGCTGAGGCCTGCAGTTAGTCACATAGCAGGGCTTGTGAGCTGAGACCTGCAGTTAGCCACAGGGCAGGGCCTAGGAACTGAGGCATGCAATTAGCCATTAGCCACATGGCAGGGCCTAGGAACTGGGGCATGCGATTAGCCACATGGCAGGGCCTGGGAACTGAGGTCTGCAGTCAGCCACATGGCAAGGACTGGAAACTGAAGCCTGCAGGTAGCCACTTGGGGCCTGGCCTGTGAGCTGAGGCCTATAGGTAGCCATACAGCAGGGCCTGGGAGCTGAGGCTGGAAAATAGCCACAAGGCAGAGCCTTTGGAGAGGATCAGAAATAGTTGAGGGTACTCAAGGGCAGTTTGCCTTAAACTATTTTATTTACATTGGACAACAATTACGCATCAGAGAAAAGGCTAGTTATGTTATTGTTGATGTCTAAAGACATCTGGTTTAAGAACATGTAAGCAGATTGTTTAAGTTACTATTTGATGTAATGGCTTTAGTTTGTGTAATTTTGTAACTCGAATCAATTATATTTTTGAAATGCCTGGAGATTAGGCTACAAACAGGCTAGAGGATAAAATATGTACTTGAAGGTATCAGACTAAATTTAA